>NW_027504654.1:0-16445 GCF_021521415.1 Bidens hawaiensis
AAACAGCATCTGGAAGTCGTGATAATGGTTTAGGGGAAATTAAAGATATAGGTCAAAACTAGCGTTTTCACATTTTTAAGCTGATCGCGATATGCAACCAAAGATAACTTCGTTTTTGGATTCCTCTTGTTGAAAAAAACAAAATTCAAATATTATGGTCCCGTAACTGATTATCTAGCTAGCCTAGGATATGCTCGTTTTACCTTTTAGTCACTTTTTGACAACCTATCTTGTTCAATTTTAGCATCGACTTCAGATTTTTCATCCAAGCTCTTCCCGAATCCTTATATAACATCCATTCACTTTCTTATGCTTCCTATATCTCTGAGCTTGTTTAATCGTCATTCTAATGGCTCCGAATTAGCTTGTTTAAGCATGGAACACATGCAATCACAAAAAACTCAAAGTAATTGTGTTCGCTATATCTAAACAATTAAAATTACATGAAATTACACACACACACACACACACATATATATATATATAGCCGTCCATCATACCTCACTAACTAAAAGTTATCTCCGTTAGTTCTTTTATGATGCTTATGTAATTAAAACGTTAATAATCCAATATTTAGGCAAAGTTGGATGGTCATTTAGGCATTATTTGAAACAAACATTAAAGAACCATCGACCCCTCCCCTCACCACCAACCCTCGTTTCTCTCTTTCTACTTACTCTCTGCCAGTCGCCACTGACCTTGCCTTGGGCATTATGTAAACCGGAAACACATCACAACGCGTTGATGGAACCGACATTTAATCTAAACAAACCTTGATTTGGAAAATGTTTCGGACAAAGTTTCCCAAATATCAAAGAAGTATGATGCCACGTACTATGTTTGTCAATCCCTATGCACAAGCAACTGTGTTGGTTCTGAAGAGATTCAGAGTTCAGCCGTCACTGAGTCGTCGTCGGAAAAATTAATAACGGTTAGGTGAGTTATTTATGGTTAAGAATTTGGGGTTGGAGATCAGTGTTGTAGCAATGCACGGTTTACCTCAAGCAGAAATTGACCATTTGATATCAATTCAGAGCTTAAATGGAGAACCAATTACTAACGGTATTATTGCTTATGGTGGATATGAAGATGATCAAGATATGGGTGATCTACGCAGGATATGGTGGGCAAGACAAGTATTCTAGACAAGCTGATCATCAAAGTATAAAAGGTTTAAGTGGCAACCTTGCAATAGAAAGAACTTCTTAAACTATAGGCAGATGATCAAGAACACGAACACAAGATTTGTAGAACTCTCTACGAATCTATAAAGGGTACCTTCTCATATGGGCTGGAATTCACTCGACCACCCTCAATCCGTCTCCTTGGGTTCTCTTATGCGAATTGGGCTCGGCGCTTGGAAACTCGCTAATCCACCTATGGGTACTCCATCTTTCTTGGTGGCAACCTTGTCTCTTGGAGTGCTAAGAAGCAACTGACCGTGTCTTAGTCTAGTTGCTAGTCGGAATACCGTGCCATGGAAAACGCTACAGCTGAAATTATTTGGCTTACCCACTTACTTCGTGAGCTTCATGCTCTTCCGTCTGGTCGCCCGACTTTGCTATGTGACAACCAAAGTGCTCTATTTTTAACTCAGAACCCGGTCTCTCATAAACGGGCTAAGCACATATACTTGGATTATGTGACAATCGTCAATTTCAGGTTAACTCCGTTAAAGCAACTCCGTCAATTCAAACTTTAGATTATTGAATCTAAACGCAAACCTCATTACATTTAAACTAGGGTTTAAATGACGCTTAACACTTACTACATGTGTAGTAGTCTTTCGGGATTTGCACCGAAACGCAAACGATTGAGGAATAAACGAAGCACACTAAAACACGAACTATGTGATTACTATGTGTTAGGATTATGTGCTATGTGATAATATTATGGTCATGTTAACTTATTGTGCAAGTATGATAGAATGTTCTAGAAAAACAACACTTGGAAAGTAGAGGGATTAGAATGTAACTTGTATATCTATAAATATATTATTAACTTAACCCTAACTATTATTATTATCCTAACCCTAACCTACAAGTTCCGATCGGCTCTCTCTCACCTCCCTTCTCCACGGCTGCCGTCCACAAGAACACCCACATACACCATCAATTCAAGTTTTTGATCCAAGAACTAAGTGCTAGGAAGGTATATTTGATCATCCTTCACATCCTTGTTGATTGAATTTGATGTTTGTTGGGTTAATAACAAACCCTAGCTGGCCGATTCTAGGTGTTATATTGTTCATGTGATTCTTGAATTGATTTGATGATAAAGTGATAACTAGATTGATATTGATACATGATTGATTGTTGTTCTTGATTTGAATTAAAACACAAACCCTAATCTTGTATGTATGGTGTGATTTATATGCATGGATAGTAGTTATGGTGTCTAGAGGGTTATATGGATGCATGATAGTTCATAGATTGTTATGAGGTTGAGTTTTGATGTGAACAGATTCTGGACAGAATATATATACGATGTTTAACTGACTGTAACGAAGTGTAAACGTGAAAATTGATTGAGATTGTGGGTACTGCAGTAAACTAGGTTGAGTCTAGTTTCTATAAAGTATAAATTCGTAATTTTTGGATAAGTGGAAGTATACTTTTATGATTTTACAAAAACGTGATGCAAAGCTGAGCTGTTAGACCTGCTGTTAGGTTATATTGTAAATTCTATATCTCATGAACTACGAGGCCAATTGGGTTGGTTCCACTTCTGGAAGTTGACTCACTGAGTTAGGAACCAAACCCAAGTGGTCTTGCATTTATTGGATTTTTCGTTTACCGGGAATTGCAAATAACATTCTGTTGTGCATGAATCTGACTGATATGAGTTTACTGTAGTGTTTTGATCATTATGAGAAATCTATATGGAATAAAAATAATATAAAATATGTTCTGGAAACCTAAGACATGTATGTTTCAGTGGTGATTTTTGGTGAATTAATTGAGATGATATGATCGGTGAAATAGTACAATCTTTCAAGTAGAAATTCTGTCACAATGAAACTAGCTGCTGAGTTGTGTAGGAATGCATGAAATATGATAGTTTTTATATAATTGTTGTATTTTGACCAAAATACCCTTGCGGGGAATAGTTGCTAGTTTGATTGCCATGAATTGACCAAATTGCCCTTATGGGGAATAATGGTTAGTTAGTCTTTGTTTGTTGACCAAAATGCCCTTACGGGAATAATTGCTTGTAAGTATGTTATTAATACATGACACGAAAGTAATTGCTCACTCGTGTATCGTATCACAATTGTACTTGTTTAAATCACACACGGTTCACAAACGAAACACGAAACATGATACGTGCATAGGTATTATGTGCCGAGTCTAGAGACTCGTTAAACGTTCCGATACTTAGAAAATCTCTTTGTTATTTTAGAACGCTAGAGAGTTTTCTACGACGCGCATCACTCGGTGATCTAATTTGGAATATTCTTCGCAAACAGTGAGTTCACTTACCCCGCTCTTTGAACTGTTTTCAAACGTTTTTCACTTGGGGGAGATAACATACTCCGATAAACGCATTTTTGAGATAAACACATATTTAAGATTTTGTTATAAATTATATATATCACTTGTAGAGGCTAAGCGGCACGTAACCCTTGAAGTCCCACGCATCGAACCGGTTAATATTTGGAATAGCGAGTCACTGTTGAGTAGTACTACTGGGTTTGACAAACCCCACCCGACGCTAAGCTCAACTGGAGGTTGAGTGGGTGTAATTTTGGCTAACACTTACCATGGTCTGGGTTGACCTGGTGACGGGCACTTGATAAACAGTCAGCTTCGGTCTCGAACCACTTAGTAATACTTGTTGTATAGATTAGCTACCTATCGATATATAATTTGACATAACATTATCTGGTAACACTTAAACGCTGTAACGTGGTTACACACTTAAACGCCGTAACGTGGTTACGCAAAACACTTAAACGCCGTAACGTGGTTACACACTTAAACGCCGTAACGTGGTTACGCAAAACACTTAAACGCCGTAACGTGGTTACGCAAAACACTTAAACGCCGTAACGTGGTTACGCAAAACATTTAAACGCCGTAACGTGGTTACGCAAAACTTTTAAACGCCGTAACGTGGTTACGCAAAACACTTAACGAAAACGCTGAACTCAAACGCTAAACGATTTATCTTATATAACTTGTGAACTCACCAACCTCGTGTTGACCCCTTTTAGTATGTTATTCTCAGGTAGCCGAGGCGGGCGCGCGGTTTAGGAGCATGCATTAATTGTTAAACATCTTACTCTGCAAACTTAATTTTAACATTTACATTTGGTTTTAAGTCGTCCTGCGTGACGCAACTTTTGAATTAAGGTTACGCTTCCGCACTTATTTTTCATTTAAACGTTTTCTTTGGTTTGGTTATAACTAATGATTCCGATCCTGCCAGTTCACACCCTCTGACGGTAAAACTCCGTTAGTGGATTTTGAGGGTGTGACAGATTGGTATCAGAGCCATTGGTTATAGCGAACTAGAAACTGCATGCATACTAGACTATAACCGCGACGACCCATTAGTTATAATGATACGCACTGCATAGGTTTGTGTAGTCTTGAAATCTTATCTCTTACCTCTTTCGCTCATACGCGCGCGCATACACGGCTTACCTGTAGGAATGTCGACGCCACCCTCATCATCATCCGATTCGATGACGCATGCTCACGGGAAGGAACCTCAGTTACCTACCGCCTCGCCACCCCGCGTAGTCCCGGAACTCGCAGCTCCCGCACCGAAGAGGTACCGCCTATCCGGAAGCCTTTACGAAAACAACGTTAGCTGGGATTGGTACCCTAACATGATCAGACGTATGGTCTACCGTGAACAAGTTCCCCCGTTGCCACACCCGAACCACCCTGCTTATCCCAACACCCTACCACCCATAACCGAACCTGTAGAGAGAGTTCTCGCAGCCGTTGTTTCATGTTTGGAGCGTGATGTGGGTTACATGCGCTACACGAGAGAGAACGTTTCCAGATTGTTAAAAGACGAAACCGAGAATAAGGAGGAGGTTGCCCGCATGGCGGCGGCAATGAAGGATATGCAAGGGGCTAGTGATCAACAAACGAAGGTTATGATGAAGATGCAAGCCGAGATGATAGACTTGTAAGAGCAACTCCAAGAAGCAAGGACCCGAACCGAGATAGCACTCGAGCGTTGCGATGACCTACAAATGCAACTTGCTCAGAACGCAGCCGAACCCGAGGCAGAGCCTGAGGCCGAGCCTGAGGCAGATCCTGAAGAAGATCCTGAAGAGGAACCTGAGGAGGACCCCGAGGAAGATCCCGAGGAGGAGCCTGAAGAAGAACCGGCTGAGGAGGAGGCACACTCAGAGGTGTCCTCAGACGACGTGCAAATGTGCAAATTCTTGGATTGGAACTAGCTAACGCTATGAACTGAGAGGAGTTCAAAGACTTGATGCGAGAAGAGTATTGTCCGAGGGAGGAGATTTCAAAGTTGGAGTCGGAATTTTGGTCATTGAAGATGGTGGGTTCGGAAATCGAAGCCTACACTACCCGTTCTCACGAGTTAGCGGTGATGTGTCCACGGATGGTAGATCCGCCGAGTAAGAGGATTGAAATGTACATTGATGGGTTAGCACCGCAGATTCAGGGCATGGTGACGTCTTCCAGACCAGCCACGATACAACAAGCGATCCGGTTAGCTCACAAACTGACGGATCAAGCAGTGGCCCAAGGTGCGTTACCACCTAGGGGTTCAACCACTAAGGCCCGTGACAACCCGAGTAATGACAACAACAGCAACAGCAACCCGAGCAGCGGAAAGAGGAAGTTTGACAACACCAGATCCTCATCCTCGAACCTCCCACCGCAACAACACTACCGTAAGCCCGAATTCACTCGGAGCTTTAACAATCAAAGTCACAACAACAATAACAACGGTAGCGGGCAGTGTTCGAGCGGATATGCTGGGAGATATCCAAAGTGCAATAGGTGCAACTATCATCATGTTGGCCAGTGTGACCGTGTCAAGTGTCAAAGATGCGGAAAGATAGGTCACCAAGCGAAAGAATGTAGAGGAGACCTTGCGGCAAAGGGTGCTCCTAAGCAACCGATGACGACTAAGGGATGTTTTGAATGTGGACAGGAAGGTCATTTCCGGAAGGATTGCCCCAAGCTGAAACAGAATGACAATAATGGGGGTAATGGAAGTGGCAGTAATGGTGGAGGAAATGGCAAAGGAAGAGCGTTTGTGATTGGATCGGGTCAAGCCCGCAATGATCCGCATGTGGTGTCTGGTAAGTTCCCTGTAAACGATTGTTTTGCTTCTGTTATGTTTGACACTGGAGCTGATAGGAGTTTTGTGTCGAAAGCCTTTAGTCAACTCTTAGACTTAACTCCAACTCCGTTAGATGCTAAGATTCATGTTGAATTAGCTGACGGTAAGACTATAGTAACGACTCATGTACTTGCGGGATGTAAGTTAAAACTGTCAGGTCATGTTTTTGACATCGACCTTATTCCTTTTACGCTTAGTAGTTTCGATGTCGTTGTCGGCATGGACTGGTTATCCGAGAACCGAGCGGAGATTATATGCCATGATAAAATAGTCCATATTACCACCCCTTCCGGCGAGATCATTTCGGTCCGAGGCGAGAGAAGCGGCATGACCAACAGCATCATCACCCTTATGAAAGCACAGAAGTATCTACGAAAGGGTCATCCGGCAATTTTGGCGCAGATTGTTGAGAAACCCGCGGAGGAGAAACGAATTGAAGACATACCGGTTGTGCGAGACTTTCCGGAAGTTTTCCCGGAGGATTTGCCCGGACTCCCTCCTATTCGTCAAGTCGAATTTCAGATCGAGTTGACACCCGGTGCAGCACCCATAGCACGAGCCCCGTATCGGCTCGCACCGGCGGAACTTCAGGAGTTGTCCACTCAGTTGCAAGATTTGTTGGATAAGGGTTTTATCCGACCTAGCTCATCGCCATGGGGAGCCCCTGTCTTGTTTGTTCGAAAGAAAGACGGGACTTTCCGAATGTGCATCGACTACCGGGAGTTGAACAAGGTGACGGTCAAGAACCGTTATCCTTTACCCCGAATTGATGATTTGTTTGACCAGCTTCAAGGATCGAGTTACTACTCGAAGATTGATCTACGATCCGGTTACCACCAGCTGAGAGTGCGCGAAGAAGATATCTCAAAGACGGCTTTCAGAACACGGTATGGTCACTACGAGTTTTCGGTTATGCCTTTTGGCCTAACCAACGCGCCAGCCGTATTTATGGATCTCATGAATCGAGTATGCAAGGCGTACCTCGACAAGTTCGTGATTGTTTTCATCGATGATATTCTCGTCTACTCCAAGAACGAGACTGACCACGAAGATCACTTAAGGGTAATTTTGGAACTATTGAAGAAGGAACAACTGTATGCTAAACTCTCGAAATGTGAATTTTGGCTTCGCGAGGTTCACTTTTTAGGACATGTGATCAACGAGAATGGTATCCATGTCGATCCCGGTAAGGTAGAGGCCATCAAAAACTGGGAAGCACCTAAGACTCCGACTGAGGTGCGGCAATTCCTAGGACTGGCCGGCTACTACCGGCGTTTCATCGAGGGATTTTCAAAGATTGCTCAACCCCTCACTGCTTTGACTCACAAAAGGCACTAAGTACAACTGGGGTGACGCGCAAGAATCCGCTTTTCAACTGTTGAAAACCAAGCTTTGTAGCGCCCCTATTTTAGCCCTCCCCGAGGGAACAGAAAATTTTGAGGTACACTGTGACGCATCTATACAAGGTCTCGGTTGTGTGCTGATGCAACTCGAGAAGGTTATAGCCTATGCCTCTCGACAACTACGGATTCACGAGAAGAACTACACGACCCATGATTTGGAACTCGGAGCTGTGGTGTTTGCTCTTAAGATATGGAGGCATTACTTGTACGGTACCAAGTTTACCATTTACACCGACCACAAGAGTCTCCAGCATATCTTCGATCAAAGGGAGCTGAACATGCGACAGCGTCGTTGGGTCGAGTTGCTTAAGGATTATGATTGTGCCATCAAGTACCACCCTGGCAAGGCCAATGTAGTGGCCGACGCACTCAGTAGAAAAGAAACCGATAAACCCAGACGAGTACGAGCATTGCAACTCACAATTCATGCTAGCTTACCCGACCAGATTCGCGATGCACAACTTGAAGCTTTGAAAGATGATAATCTTCCATCAGAACTCATGCGGGGCATGGACAAACAACTTGAAACCAAATCGGACGGGGTCCGATATTTTGAGAACCGGATTTGGGTTCCACGATACGGAGAGTTGAGAACTCTAGTGATGGACGAAGCTCATAAGTCCCGATATTCTATCCACCCTGGCTCAGATAAAATGTATCATGATTTAAAGGCACTTTACTGGTGGCCGAACATGAAAGCCGACATTGCCACCTACGTGAGCAAATGCTTGACTTGTGCCAGAGTCAAGATAGAATACCAGAAACCATCTGGTCTACTGCAACAACCGGAACTCCCAATGTGGAAATGGGAGCACATCTCAATGGACTTTATTACGGGTTTGCCTAAGACACCGACGGGATGCGATACCATCTGGGTGATCGTTGACCGGTTGACTAAATCGGCACACTTCCTAGCAATTAAGGAAACGGACAAAATGGAAAGACTGACTCGAGTATACATGAAAGAAGTGGTGTCTAGACACGGAGTGCCTGTCTCGATCATTTCCGATCGAGATTCTCGTTTTACCTCACACTTTTGGAAGTCGCTGCAAAGCGCACTGGGCACACGTCTCGATATGAGTACAGCATACCATCCTCAGACGGATGGGCAAAGTGAACGGACTATTCAGACCCTGGAGGACATGTTGCGTGCATGCGTGTTGGATTTCGGAAAAAGTTGGGAACCCCACTTACCTTTGGTAGAGTTTTCGTATAATAACAGCTACCACGCAAGTATTAACGCAGCACCGTTTGAAGCACTAGACGGACGGAAGTGTCGATCACCGCTCTGCTGGGCAGAGGTGGGTGACAGCCAAATCACTGGTCCAGAACTGGTACTCGAAACTTCGGAAAAGATTGTTCAAATCCGAAACCGCATGGCAGCAGCACGTGATCGCCAAATGAGTTACGCTGACAAGCGCCGAAAACCTCTCGAATTTCAAGTAAACGATCGAGTGTTACTCAAAGTCTCACCTTGGAAAGGTGTGGTTCGCTTTGGAAAGCGAAACAAACTCAACCCACGATATGTTGGTCCTTATCGGATAACGGAACGCGTTGGTCCAGTGGCGTACCGACTGGACTTACCAGCAGAACTCAGTAGTGTACACAATGTTTTTCACATACCTATCCGATGAAACTCAAGTAGTCCATTTGGAGGAACTACAAGTTGATGAACAGTTACGCTTCGTTGAAGAACCAGTTGAGGTTTTGGATTGGGAAACCAAAACGCTCAAGCACAGCAAAATTCCAATTGTTAAGGTTCGTTGGAACTCGAGACGTGGACCGGAGTTCACATGGGAACGCGAGGATCACATGATGAAAAAGTATCCTCACCTTTTTGAAGGGCTAACCAAACACCGAAAACCGCGAAACCCGGCAAACCGTCAAACATCACCGGAGGTATGAACAAAATTTCGGGACGAAATTTCTTTCTACTAGGGGATGATATGACAAACTGAAAATTTTTCTTAATTTTTCAGACACTCATCACGACTTGACTCAAATTTTCGGGACGAAAATTCTTTAACATGGGAATGATGTGACAATCGTCAATTTCAGGTTAACTCCGTTAAAGCAACTCCGTCAATTCAAACTTTAGATTATTGAATCTAAACGCAAACCTCATTACATTTAAACTAGGGTTTAAATGACGCTTAACACTTACTACATGTGTAGTAGTCTTTCGGGATTTGCACCGAAACGCAAACGATTGAGGAATAAACGAAGCACACTAAAACACGAACTATGTGATTACTATGTGTTAGGATTATGTGCTATGTGATAATATTATGGTCATGTTAACTTATTGTGCAAGTATGATAGAATGTTCTAGAAAAAAAACACTTGGAAAGTAGAGGGATTAGAATGTAACTTGTATATCTATAAATATATTATTAACTTAACCCTAACTATTATTATTATCCTAACCCTAACCTACAAGTTCCGATCGGCTCTCTCTCACCTCCCTTCTCCACGGCTGCCGTCCACAAGAACACCCACATACACCATCAATTCAAGTCTTTGATCCAAGAACTAAGTGCTAGGAAGGTATATTTGATCATCCTTCACATCCTTGTTGATTGAATTTGATGTTTGTTGGGTTAATAACAAACCCTAGCTGGCCGATTCTAGGTGTTATATTGTTCATGTGATTCTTGAATTGATTTGATGATAAAGTGATAACTAGATTGATATTGATACATGATTGATTGTTGTTCTTGATTTGAATTAAAACACAAACCCTAATCTTGTATGTATGGTGTGATTTATATGCATGGATAGTAGTTATGGTGTCTAGAGGGTTATATGGATGCATGATAGTTCATAGATTGTTATGAGGTTGAGTTTTGATGTGAACAGATTCTGGACATAATATATATACGATGTTTAACTGACTGTAACGAAGTGTAAACGTGAAAATTGATTGAGATTGTGGGTACTGCAGTAAACTAGGTTGAGTCTAGTTTCTATAAAGTATAAATTCGTAATTTTTGGATAAGTGGAAGTATACTTTTATGATTTTACAAAAACGTGATGCAAAGCTGAGCTGTTAGACCTGCTGTTAGGTTATATTGTAAATTCTATATCTCATGAACTACGAGGCCAATTGGGTTGGTTCCACTTCTGGAAGTTGACTCACTGAGTTAGGAACCAAACCCAAGTGGTCTTGCATTTATTGGATTTTTCGTTTACCGGGAATTGCAAATAACATTCTGTTGTGCATGAATCTGACTGATATGAGTTTACTGTAGTGTTTTGATCATTATGAGAAATCTATATGGAATAAAAATAATATAAAATATGTTCTGGAAACCTAAGACATGTATGTTTCAGTGGTGATTTTTGGTGAATTAATTGAGATGATATGATCGGTGAAATAGTACAATCTTTCAAGTAGAAATTCTGTCACAATGAAACTAGCTGCTGAGTTGTGTAGGAATGCATGAAATATGATAGTTTTTATATAATTGTTGTATTTTGACCAAAATACCCTTGCGGGGAATAGTTGCTAGTTTGATTGCCATGAATTGACCAAATTGCCCTTATGGGGAATAATGGTTAGTTAGTCTTTGTTTGTTGACCAAAATGCCCTTACGGGAATAATTGCTTGTAAGTATGTTATTAATACATGACACGAAAGTAATTGCTCACTCGTGTATCGTATCACAATTGTACTTGTTTAAATCACACACGGTTCACAAACGAAACACGAAACATGATACGTGCATAGGTATTATGTGCCGAGTCTAGAGACTCGTTAAACGTTCCGATACTTAGAAAATCTCTTTGTTATTTTAGAACGCTAGAGAGTTTTCTACGACGCGCATCACTCGGTGATCTAATTTGGAATATTCTTCGCAAACAGTGAGTTCACTTACCCCGCTCTTTGAACTGTTTTCAAACGTTTTTCACTTGGGGGAGATAACATACTCCGATAAACGCATTTTTGAGATAAACACATATTTAAGATTTTGTTATAAATTATATATATCACTTGTAGAGGCTAAGCGGCACGTAACCCTTGAAGTCCCACGCATCGAACCGGTTAATATTTGGAATAGCGAGTCACTGTTGAGTAGTACTACTGGGTTTGACAAACCCCACCCGACGCTAAGCTCAACTGGAGGTTGAGTGGGTGTAATTTTGGCTAACACTTACCATGGTCTGGGTTGACCTGGTGACGGGCACTTGATAAACAGTCAGCTTCGGTCTCGAACCACTTAGTAATACTTGTTGTATAGATTAGCTACCTATCGATATATAATTTGACATAACATTATCTGGTAACACTTAAACGCTGTAACGTGGTTACACACTTAAACGCCGTAACGTGGTTACGCAAAACACTTAAACGCCGTAACGTGGTTACACACTTAAACGCCGTAACGTGGTTACGCAAAACACTTAAACGCCGTAACGTGGTTACGCAAAACACTTAAACGCCGTAACGTGGTTACGCAAAACATTTAAACGCCGTAACGTGGTTACGCAAAACTTTTAAACGCCGTAACGTGGTTACGCAAAACACTTAACGAAAACGCTGAACTCAAACGCTAAACGATTTATCTTATATAACTTGTGAACTCACCAACCTCGTGTTGACCCCTTTTAGTATGTTATTCTCAGGTAGCCGAGGCGGGCGCGCGGTTTAGGAGCATGCATTAATTGTTAAACATCTTACTCTGCAAACTTAATTTTAACATTTACATTTGGTTTTAAGTCGTCCTGCGTGACGCAACTTTTGAATTAAGGTTACGCTTCCGCACTTATTTTTCATTTAAACGTTTTCTTTGGTTTGGTTATAACTAATGATTCCGATCCTGCCAGTTCACACCCTCTGACGGTAAAACTCCGTTAGTGGATTTTGAGGGTGTGACAGATTACCACTTTATTCGTGAGCTAGTCGCTTTCAGAAAGCTCCAAACTGCCTTTCTTCCAACCAAACTTCAAGTGGTGGACATATTTACCAAGTGTCTTCCAAGACATCAGTTTGAATTCTTTCGGTCCCGCTTACGGATCGGTCCACCATCGTTTTGCTTAGGGGGGGGGATGTTAATATAAAAAAGTTAAATCGATAGACTTGTTGTATTTACTATAAACCTTTCATGTACCTTGTTCTAAATTGTTCAGCTTATATATTGTTAATCCCCTACTGTTTGGGATAGTGAGTTATTATAATTCAATAGTTAAACTTTAGGCAGGTGATCAAGAACACGAACAAAAGATTTGTAGAACTCTCTACGACTCTATTATTAAGAAAACTACAAACTAGAAAAACTTAATAATAACTAACACATTGAACCAATGGTATATATAAACCCAAAGTACCTAATCTTATACTATGTCAAATACACAATATGAATCCAAAACAAATAGGGTTGAATAAAATAAGACTAACTTATCTTATAATAATAGACTAATTATTATATTAAATATTTTCCAAGATTCTAGGTGCCTTCAATCTGGTTTGGTGTTGAACACGTTTAACAGTATGCATTAAGGCATTGAGGTGTGGTGGTGCTCGTCAGGTGGTGGTGGTGGTGAGAGAGATGGGATCGGTGGTTCTTCAAATTGAGTTTTAAAGAATGACATAAATGACCCTCTAAGTTGGATTATCAATGTTTTTGCAGCTTTATAAGTGCGTAGTCAACGTTATTAAAAAAAACTAATGGGGTTAACTATATAACTAGTGATGGAATATTGTCATAAGAAAATACGTTTATAGTTAGGACTGTTTATAAATATTTCCTGAGTTGAGAATAATTTAGGCTTATGATTCAAAGTTGTATCCAATTTCCCTTTATTTTATTGTAGTTGTTAAAAACATAATAATAATAATAATAATAATAATAATAATAAGTCAACGGTAAAAAATGTATTTAAAAACACCAATGGGTTATTAAACAAATAATCTTGGGCATACCCGGTATAGGCATACAACAAGGTTTTACGATATATTAGGTATGTGATTGAGACTACTTTGACCAAACTAGGGATGAGATCGGAACCATACCCGTACCTGTACCCGAAAGTACCTATACCTAAAATCATTAAACTTGGTGCCCGTACCCGAATTACCGGTACAGGTACTTTGGGTACGGTACTCGCTTTGGTACCCCTTTGTTCTTTAAAAAAATCTCCACTAAACTAGGTATTGGTAACAGTACGGTGTCGACAATCAATTATCTATAATATCAAAACCGTAATACCATGCACAACCATAGCTGTAATACCGCAACCAAAACTAAAAAATGAAACAAATCAACCATAATATAAAATTCATTCCCTTTTCCTTTTCTTTGTTTATTATTTTCTCAATTTTTATAGAAAAACAAGAGATAAAGTTAATACACACATACATGAAATAAAAATATACTAATACACAATATATAAATATACACATATAGATTGAGAATGGACTTATTCAACTAATATATATTACGTTTTGAAAATTTCACTTGAAAGTTAAGTCATGAATGTTGGAAACCTAACAAAAGCCCCTACATATTCTAAACGGGTACCAGAGCCCGTAATACCCGTACCTGTACCCGAAAGTACACGTACCTATAATTAGTAAAGTTGGGTATCCATACCTGTACCTAATAGACACGTACGGGTAGAAGTACTGGTACTGAACATGTACGGGTATTTGGGAAAAAAATCTCATCCCTAGACCAAACTCATCCTATTGTCATCTAGTTAAACCATAAATGGGCCAATTTCATTTATAGTAATTAGTTTTTGTAAAAGTTTGATATTCTAGTTGGTTTCAAAGCATAGATAACAAATTTTTGCCGAAATCAACATCCATCATTTTTGAGAGACAATAATTTACTTTCAATTTTTTAGAATAAGTGATATAACTAGTTCTATCACAAATAATCACATCCGTCGCCAACCATCGTAATCTTAAATAGAAAAAAAGGCTACAATGTTCCAAGTTATTATTTTTCCATGCACGGCATAGACTCATGGGATCACATGTTTATTTCTCAGCAGGTTCCTCCAAAGACACCCACCACTATAAACGTACACACCACCTTGCATTTTTGGTGTAATTAATCATTGTACTTTAGAGATATGAAGTTCTTTCAAGCTTACCATTTATTCGTTTTCCTTTCGTTAATAGCAACATCAATTGCAACTCCAAGGTACGCCAAGCCATGGTGCAATGACAAGTGTGGGAGTGTGACGATCCCATACCCATTTGGAATTGGTGTGAATTGTGCTGTTAATAAATGGTACATAGTTGATTGCAACTCCTCCACACCATATCTACCTGAACTCAACAACCTGCACGTCTTGGGTGTAAACTTAACAAGGCCAACAGTCACTGTTAGTATGCCAAGGAGGACTAGTTGCCAAACCCCTGTGCTAAATAGCAGTGAAATCAGTGGCGTCGATCTTGATGGGAGCCCGTTCTTGTTTTCCAAATTAGACAATAATTTTCGTTTTGAGGGGTGTGGTAATGCTGTTATGATGGCGGATAATGGTAGTGTGCTTACTGGGTGTACAACGAGTTGTAGCAGAGATACACTTATCGATAGAAACAACTGTTATGGAATCGGTTGTTGCGAAACCTCCATTCCTCATTATGTCAAGTCTTACAGCTTTAACACCACTGGTTCAGAAAAGGAAGATGGAGCTTGTGGTGGGTCTGCCTTCTTGGTGGATGGAGCTTTATCTGGCGAAGGAGGGTTTTCAGCATGAATCCTTCTTTTACTCCCGTATCATTTCTGTGGACTCTAACATACTCTGATCAAGTAACTTGTTGCTATAACCGAACACGGGAAAAAATATAGTGAAGTTGTTTAATGGTAGTCTAGTGAATACTTTGGTTTGCTATTTTTCAGAAGGAAACCCTTATTTAATAGATGGATGCGACGATGACCCTGGTATGTGATTGCATATATGAAGTATTTGTTAATTCTTTTTTTTTTCTTTCTTTGTTTGTTTTCTAACATGGAACTTTGTCTTACAGAGAAGTCTGGGGAACAGAAAGAGTGTAGAAGGTGTAGAGAAGCGGGAGGTCGTTGTAGATACGACAGGACATATAACCTTTTTGGTCCACTTTACAGTCTCAAATTGGATTGCGTTCCTACCAAAGAAAAAGCAAGGCCAAGCAAAACATCATTGGGTGTAATTTTAGGTAATTCTTCATGCTTATAATCTATAATCTATTTACAACCTATATCAAGTTGAATAGTACGAGGTGTGGATGCCAATTTACTTCTCTTCTTACATTGTCATGCCAGCGCCACATCACACCACCCTTCACTAGTCTATCTTCCACAATATCAAGGAAATGGTTACCAATTCACCATTTCACTCCCTTTAAAAATAAAATATTAATACTTATAACTAAACTAATTTAGTTTAATTATTTGTAATATTATTACAAAAAAAAATTACAAAATATTTGATGCCTTTAAAACTTTGCATTACATTCAATAAAGTAAATTAAGAAAACATTCCATTTAAATATTAAATAAAAACTATAATTAAAATTCAAAAGTACAAACATAATAATATAAATATAAGTAATATTATTTTTTATATTTACTCTCACCTTCTTCTCAACCCCGCCTTCTTCTTCTTCAGAATCTGCAACTTCTCGTCCATCTTCTTCTCCCTTTCTCTTTAGTTCTCATATTAAACCTCTAATTTATTTTGTCATATGAAATTTATTAAAGAAAAGCTTAA
>NW_027504655.1:0-22700 GCF_021521415.1 Bidens hawaiensis
GTTTGAACAGGGTGGTGGTGCCGGGTGTCGTATAAGTTTGAGATGATATTAATGGTGGGTTGGACCCGATTTGGTGCTAAATACTGGGTAGGATTAATAAGGGTGGCCGGGTGTGTGGCTCTCGTTCACACTCTTTCTAGTTTCTAGTATGGGTTTGTTTCAAACACTGATCATCTATACAAGTTTCATTTTATGTTTTTAAATTTTAAGTTTTAACCAACTATGTTTTGTTTGATGTTTGAATTGACTTTGTGTTTTTCTTAGTAATTCAGATAATAATAATAATAATATTATTTTTGTGTTTGAATGAAAACAAATTTTATTTTATATTTTATGTTCGAAAGAAAATACATTTACAAGCGAAGTATTTATTTATAGAAAGATCAAATTACATAGAGAGAAATATGTAATTCCATCGAGGCATATACACCCTCCAATTATTTTCTTCTTCTTCTTTTATATATACATTGTAATCCGTAAAGTATGGATGAGCAAATTCGGTATTGGTACCGATTGGTACCGGTACCGGTACCAAAATCGATACCGATTTGGTATCGTCGGTACCGAAACGGTATCAAAGTTTTGAGTTTCAGTATCGGTACCAGGTACCAGGCATTTTCCAAATTTTTTATCTTCAATACCGGTACCATCCCGGTAATGAACCGAAGATTTCGGTACCGATACCAAAAAATTGCGATTTTCGGGACCGTAATTTTTTCGATACCGGTACAATAGCGATCTCATCCCTACCGTAAAAGTGTCTGGCTGGTCTTTTTTCTTTTAAAGCAATTGTCACTGTGTAAAAAGAAAAATTATAAGATGCATAAATAAATACTTGATCACGAATCTAGTATTACTTTTTTGTGATAAATAAAGTTCCCAAATCTAAAATGCATAGATCTTGTAAGTACGACATTTAACCGCTCATACTTACTACTTACACAAGATTTTACTAACTGAAGAAACACTAAGTGAACCCTGGACAGATTATAGATAATCTGGGGGTTAAGTAATGTTTCCCACGGGAATGAGGTCCAGCAGAGAGTTGTTCTTCAGGGGACCTGCAAAACAGACACCGTAAGCTCGTCACTGAGAAGGGGGGGGGTTCCTCCTTGTGACCACCCTCCGGCGTGAGAATCAGACTAGATTGCTCTGAATATAAGCGTATATTAAGAGATTGCTAGATAAGATTGAGATATCAGATGATGTCCTTACCATTCCAAGGTGTTGGAGTATTTATAGCCGAAGGAGGTTTCCTAGAAGGTACAGCCGGCTGAATAATAATCCTGTTCCATCAACAGTGGACTACGCACAGGCCATGCTGGTTGGTGGATAGGCTACGGCCAACAGTAAAGGTCGGCTGTATACTGTTCCTTTACTGCCGTCTACGCACTGTTCCACCAACTGTAGGCTGCGCACGTCCCCTCGTAAGGGTTGGTGAGTAGGCAGCGGCTAATAGTGACAAACAGTACTAGAGGGTGCTCCTCGTATTGTTGTCGGTGAGCTGTCACCCTGTGATTGGTTCATGGGCTGTTCTGGTCAATTTGTCTGTTCCGCCCATACCTTAGTAGGTATAGTACGAAAGACCTTCCAGAAGCATACGGACTGGCTCACTTGGGCGGGAGTATTCCCGCCTTGCTCATTCCTTCATGTGACTACTGAAGTCGCTAACGCCTTGTGCGTGTAGCCTTGCTGTTAGTGCGGGTAGCCTTCCCTGATGGCTTATATCCGCAGCTGCGGGAACAGGCGGGGTACTTCACCATTGGGTGGCTTTCCCTGCGGGTACAGCTGGCGTACTGCGCGTAAGGTTCTTTGAGCATGGTGGGTCCTGCTGGAGCAGTTGGTCATTGCGCAGACGTCCCTGTTCAAGGTGAGTCTTGCGGGTCCAACTGGGCTCTGCTGGGACCTACCTCTTCACTAACGATATCTACATTAACTTAGCTAAATTATAATTTATAAATGTTTCTGTTTTATGGTTTAATACTAGAAAATGTCGAAATGCACAAATAACAATATGGTTCAAGCGGTGCTCATTCGCACTTCAAGTCAAACACCAACAAATACAGCATGAATGCCTCATAATATGTAGCATTCAAAAAGTCAAATCATTGCATGTAAGACTTTATTGTGTAAACCGGTTACATAGGTCCCCAATATGAAATGGTTGTTCTGCAAGTAAAGTGATCAAATAAGCAAATTATATAAAAATATGAGGCTAGCTAGCGTACTTGATAAAGACTTACTTTTTAGATGTAAGGTCTTGAGTTTTAATCTAGGAATGAGGTACATCAGTTTGGAGTAGTGTATGAGTAGAGTTAGCATAGATCTACCATTCATTAAAAAAAGAAGAGAAATTAAATATGCTTTTGTTATCGGCTATTTAGGTAGACAATTGAATCTGTTTTGTCCATATAAATTGGTGAACAAAATAAAGGCTTTGGGATTCTATGGGTTACTAACCGCGGAAAAACGTCTAGTGTAGATTTGCATAATTGATATAATTTTGGTTGTTAGCCCTGCTTGCGGTGCGCACATATGATGTATATATGTGTGAACCCTCGGGTGGGCAAAAGTGAAATTGCACTAATTTTGACGTTATTTTACTAATCTCGTGAAAATAACGTTAAAAGTGACGGACGGTTAATCAGGCATCATGTAGTGGCGTTGATAGCTGAAAGATAAGGATACATGTACCGATCAGCCGGTGTCCCGATGATTGAGTGCTATGTGCCTTATGTCCAAGGCTTGATGCAAAACTACTATCGAGCCGGGGGTCTCACCGGAAGCAGCCTCTCTATCCCTATGGGGTAGAGGTAAGGCTGCCTACATCTTACCCTCCTCAGACCCTACCATAGCTTTGCTATTGGTGGGATATACTAAGTACGATGATGATGATGATGATATAATTTTGGTTGTACTATTTGACTATAAATGGAATTGGTGTATGTTTCTTGTCTAGCTTCTTACTAGACTTGGATGACTAATAAAATCTCGAGTAAAAAAGGTAGACATTAAAATAATAACTTAAATACGTCTTTTGAATTTCAGTTATCGTTAACATATTGATTATAAGTACAATGGTAAGTACAATAACACAAAATGTATATAACAAGTTAATTTAAAGATGGGTCTAAGAGAGATATTGAGAAATGTAATAACAGAACAAGATAAAAAGAGATCAAATAAACAACAAGCGTATCAAACATTTAACGTTTAACTATAACTTTAGGTTAGATTAATATGTACATCAATCCAATTGCCATATAAACATTATATAATCTATCGTCAGTGTAGTCTCTAAAATCCTCCCGCCAATAAAGCAATGAGACAAGCATAGAGTTTTGCACCGGCTAGGCTTCCCCTTTTCCAGTTCACTCAAAACTTGTCAATCCATTTGCATGTACGATTAGCTCATTACTGAACTGCATGTTGCGACAGCTTCCAATGTAAACAATCGGTCGGTTTATTGAATTATTAAGTGTATGGAAAACAATAGGTAAAATGTGAAGGTGTATGCAATGGTTTGTTTCGACTTTCAACATTCAATTTTCAAGTTTGTACATGTTACTATGTATGGAAGTAAAAACAAGAGTTGTCGGGAACTGGAAAACATAAGCCTAAAACAAGGGGTTGGTTTTCTAGAAGACGTGCACGAGTTTAAGGTTTGGCAAATGAAAAGGTCAAATCAATCGGCGAGATTTACGGTGCGTACATAAGCCTGACTTGTGCCACCTCATCCCCATACCCTTTTTTTAATTACTTACAAATACACACACAATTATTTTATACCGAAACATAACATCTCTTATGTTTTTCACTAATATTAATATTTAAAAAATAATTGAGATTGTAGGTGCATAACTAGTCACACTATAGTACTGTTGACTTTTGATATCTGTTCTACAATGAAGTGACAGGTAAGCGGGTAACAAGCTACGCTGCAAACCCAATCCTACTAAAAACAAAGTTTTGATTCTTATGAGCCGATAAATTGCTATAAGAAACATAACGCCTCGCCTGTTTGTGCACTTTTGGGAGGCGGGTCGGGACTCGGTGGAATATATTTTCTGTGGATGTGCGGTTGCGGCTGTGACTTGGGAGCATTTAAGTAGATGGTGCAAGGTCCGCCCCCCCCCCCCCCCCCAATTTAATGTTTTTCGGTTATTGATTTATTGGAGTCGCATAAAACTGGCGGGATCGGAGATCAGAAAAGAGTGGCTTTTCGCGTGATCATTATTGTTGCAGTTTATATAATTTGAAAAGCTAGAAACGATAAGATTTTCGGTGGCAAAGAGATAATGATAGAAGAAATTTAGGAGACATCAAGTCGATGGGCTTCTTTGGTTTAAGCATAGATCCAAATATAAGCCGAGTAGTTGGTTGAATTTGTGTAAATTTTGTGTCATGTAGCGTGTTGGTTGTAGCTCTCCTCCGTGTTGTGGAGGGAGCTATGCCGGTTGTTTATAAAATTTACAGTTTGAAAAATAATAGAGCATGTTTCAATAAATTTCTTAGAATAACTACAAACCCAACCCTTTACTATTGCATAATATCACTAAAGAGCTCATACTGAATTGGTAAGGCATTGCACATTATTGTTTGGCAGTCTTTGTCCGAATTATTAGAGACCTGATGACTAAGAAGTGTAGCTTCTGAACCTTTCAGTATGTCTATAAAACTTAACTATTAAGATGCTTAATAAACCGTTAAGAGGTGTCTTTTTAATAAACCAAATGCACTCTTCCTTTGATCGATTTAAAGATAGTCTGTTAAAGCTACCAAACAACCCTGCTGCACTAAGTAAACAATTCACATCCAACAACTATTCAATAAAACGCAATTTACTTGTCATTCAATAAAACACAATTTATTTGTTATTGTAATAACGAAACACGCACCGATATGTGTATCATCTCGTTTTTGGATACAAAATAACCAAAAAAAAAAGGTTTACGTTTTGAATTTTATACACTTTTAAATAAGTGTGTGGGTTAAGTTGAAATTGTGTTAAATGTTGACAAATTGAAGATACAAATAGAGAAACGAAAGTGTATAATCATCATCTAGTGAAGAGAAGCTTGTGGTCAGTAATCGTTGACATAATCTACTTAATTTCTCAAATCCTAATAATGAAATACGAGCATCTTTGTGTGTTTGGGTTAATGGGTTAGTGGGGACTTAACTAAGGGGATCATGGGGTTAGAACTCACAATACTCCATTAAATACATATATGTATGTTTGGGATTGTTTTGGGGATTTTGGATGAAGAGATAACTTCAGTTTTGATTCACGTGGTTTATTAAAATTATTATTTTTGGTCCAATATTTTATTTTAAACTTTTATGGTATAATACTTTCATTTAACTATCAATTTTAGTTCAACTTGTTAATATCATCCACCAATCATTAATTAATACAATTTTAAGGGACTTTTTCTGTACTCATTCACTTACTTTTAATCATATAATGTCATGTGCGAAGACTTGTTAACATAATATCGTAGGGCTATAAACGAACCGAACGTCCAACAGACGTCTGGTAAACCGTTTGGTAAGCTTAACGAACGAACATGAACAAATGTCGCACTCTTTCAATAGTGTTCGTGAACCGTTCGGTATCAGGGGCGGATATATAGAGGAAGTGGGTGGTTCCCCGGAACCACCCGAGTTTCGAAATAATAGTGTAGCTTTTTATAGAAAATATTATAGGAACTACCTTATAAATTAGGAAGTATCCACCATAATCTCAACTATAAGCGCTATTCTGCTGGTAGATACTTGGTTTCGAGAGTGAGAGGTCGCGAGTTTGATCCGGGCCTGAAGCTTATGTTTGAACCTTTTTTTTTAATTAAGCCTTATGTTATCAATTTAGGGTTTCACATATTCTGCCTCTCAAGAGTCACGCATACACAGCCCCACTGCCACCATACCTTATCCGATCTCCGACCACCTTCTCCGATCTTCGACCACTGCCCACCGCCGCTCACGACTGGCCCTCTCCTTTTCCGGCCAGCCACACATCCACGGTCCACTCCACACAGCTCCTTGCCTCCTTCCTAGTTCCTTCAATCTTCTACTCTTTCTCAAAGCTTGAATCTTCCCACTTTGAAGGTATCTTCAGATTCATTTGTTAAATGTTAATTACTTGTTCTTGTTAATTGTTTTTTATTGTTAGTTGTTAAATTTAGTTTTTAATTTGTTAGGTTTTGTTAGTTTCTTAGTTTTTAATTTGTTAGTTTGTAATTGTTGATTTGTAGGTATTATGAATTAGGGGGTGTTCACGGTCCGGTTTTGACGGTTGGGTCAAACCGAAGCCAAACGGTTACCAACGTTTTTAATTATCGAAAACCAAAACCGAACCGTTAAGATTTAAAACCGAACCAAACCAAACTGTTATTAACGGTTTGGTTCCGGTTTGGTTTCACGGTTTGGACTTTATTAAGCCTCTATAAAAAATTACACAATATACATGTGCAGGATACAAGTTAAAGCTAAAATTCATAAAACATAACAATGAATAGGAAGCTTGGAGAGTGAAGAGGTAGGTCCCAGCACAGACCAGTTGGTCCCGCAAGACTAACCTTGAACATGGACGTCTGCGCAAAGGTCATCTGCTCCCGCAGGACCCACCATGCTCATAGAATCTTACGCGCAGTACGCAACCTGTACACGCAGGGAAAGCCTCCCAATGGTGAAGTACCCCGCCTGTTCCCGCAGTTGCGGATACAAGCCATCAGGGAAGGCTACCCGCAGACAGCAGGGCTACACGTACAAGACACTAGCTACTTCAGCAGTCACGTGAAGGCATGAGCAAGGCGGGAACAATCCCGCCCAAATGAGCCAGTCTGATTCTGAAAGATCTTTTGTACCATACCTACCAAGGTATGGATACGACAGACGATCCGACCAGAACAGCCCATGAGCCAATCACAGGGTGACAGCTCACCGACAACAGTGCGAGGAGGAGCACCCTCTAGTACTGTTTGTCACTATTAGCCGCTGCCTACTCACCAACCCTCACTGTGGAGCATGCGCAGCCTACAGTTGGTGGAATAGTATTACTGTTGGCCGTAACCTATTCACCAACCAGCATGGCCTGCGTACAATCCACAGTCAGTGGGACGTGCATAGTCTACAGTTGGTGGAATAGTGCAGCCGACTTTATTACTGTTGGCTGTAACCTACCCACCAACCAGTATGGCCTGTGCGTAATCCACTGTTGGTTGAACAGGAATACTATTCAGCCGGCTGTACCTTCTAGAAAACCTACCTTCGGCTATAAATACTCCAATATCTTGGAATGGTAAGATCATCTACTATCTCGTATAACTTACTTGATAACTGCTCTAATAGTATTCATATACTTTTATATTCAAAGAGCAATATAGACTGATTCTCACGCCGGAGGGTGGTCACAAGGAGGAACCCCCCCCCTTCTCAGTGACGAGCTTACGGTGTCTGTTTTGCAGGTTCCCTGAAGTACAACTTACTCTGCTGGACCTACCTTCGTGGGAAACATTACCTAGCCCCCAGATTACCCATAATCTGCCCGGGGTCACTTAGTGTTTCTTCATTGGCGCCATCCGTGCATAAAGCTAGAACTACATCTTTCTCCAGTTTTTCAAAACTTCCAAGATGACTAGAGAAATTCCGGTAACCACAACCCCAGCCACTGGGGTAAACACCGGCAACACAATGTTTACAAACACTACCCCAGCCACCCAAGCTGGGGCAAGTGAAATACATTTTACGAACACTACCCCAGTCACTCATGTAGGGGCAAGTGGAGTAAATATTCCACTGGGATTCACTGATGCCCAGCTGGAAAAACGAACTCGAGCCCCTCGCCAAACACTTGATCAAGTGAAGGCATGGGCCGAGGCACGTCAAAGAGAATTTCAGGCTGAGTTGGACGAACGCTTGCGTTCAGTCCAACAAGCTGAGGAATTCGGTAGTACTCGCCAGCACCTCAACATGAGTAGTGAGTACGAGTACTCAGACGGCGAGGGGGAAGACTCCGACACCGACGCGAACCCTCGCCATAGGGCGAAAGGGAAGCATAAGGAAACGGATCCCCAGCCAAAAAGGAATTTTGGGGAAGCATTCCAACCAGTCACGGAAAAAAGCGAGCGTGACTTCTCCAAGGCCTTTAGACCTACTGCTACAAACGCAGGAAGGTCAAAATTTGCAAGGGACATTGCAGAGGCAATCGCCCCGAGGAGTGCCAAACAAATGTCCAACATTGGCACATACGATGGTCTATCCGACCCAGATGACCATCTGAACAGGTTCATTGCGGGGGCAACCGTCAGTAACTGGACGGAACCCACGTGGTGCTACATGTTCCAGATGACTCTGGTAGGAGCAGCCAGAGCATGGTTCGACCGTTTACCGGTCCACCACATTTATGACTGGGCAGACTTCCAGAACAAGTTCAGTCAACAGTTTAGCCAACAGAGGAAGCACACTGAGGAGCAGTGGACGATCCTCAACTGTGTCAGAGAAGAGGATGAATCCTTACTGGACTTCATCACCCGCTTCAACTCCAAGAAGGTGAGTCTGGGCAACATCAGTGAAGACCTCGTTCGCGCCGCTTTCATTCAGGGCGCCGAATACCCAGAACTCATCCGCACTCTGACGGGTAAAGACGGCATGCCATCCACGTGGGATGCCATAATGACGGCAGCCAAGCGCTTTGCCGAAACAGAGAAACAGCTGGGAAGAGATCTCCCCCAGAATACAAACCTCTACACGCAGAGGACAAGGGAGAACAATGTGAGAACCGCCCGGCTAAACAAAAAGAGGCGGCAAGGTATTTGGCAGTCAAGGATAAACTTTGACGCCCCCTCAAGCTCTCGCCCTCTGGTTGGCGGAAGGGACAAAACGCACCCTTTGAACCGGAAAAAACCGTTGGACGCCACTCACCAAGAGCGTCACGGAGATATTTGCCACGGAAAAACTGCCATGGCCAAAAGCCCCAGTGATCCGACAGAAACCCAATGCGGATCAAAGCAAGTCTTGTGACTTCCATGGGACAAAGGGCCATAGCACTGAGGAGTGCACATCCTTGAGGGACATCGTCGAGACATTCGTCAAGGATGGGAGGCTCGCACACCTCGTGGCATCTATCAAGAAGGGAGGAAGGAACGACAACAGGTACAGGGGTAACGGACGGAAGCCCGTCGACATTAGCATCAACATGGTCCATGGTAAGGTCAGAGGAAGAAAGAGACCAATGACCGAACCATGCGCATGGAAGGAAGCAGAAGTGCGCTTCCCGCGAGTGCCGGGAGGCCCAAACAAAGAAGGCCCCATTGTCATTAAAAGCCAGCTGGGGCACTACATCACCTCCCGCACCCTCGTTGACAATGGCGCATCGTCGACAGTGATGTACAGGCAGTTCTTCGACAAGCTCGATGATGAAGACAAGGAACGCCTGGAGACGGTCTACGCTTCAATGGAAGGGTTTGACGGCAGCACGAACACTCCCTTGGGCATCCTATCTTTCCCCGTCACTCTCACTGATGGGAATTATTCACGCACGGAGGATGTGGATTTTGTTGTGATGAAAAAACCACATCATACGTATGACATCCTATTCGGGAGAGACGGGATGGCAAGATTCAACGCCGTGGTATCCTCAGTCCACAGCATGATGGGATGGCCAACAACTGAAGGCGTAGCGATGATCACGGGCATTCCCCAGGTATGCATCGCATCTGTCTCCTCTAAACCCAAACCGAAGATGGCCAAACAAACCATCACTGAACCTGAACAGTGGGCATTCAATGGGAAATATCCCGATCAGGCCGTTACCATTGGCCCGACAATTGTTGATCCAACACGCACCTTACTCAAGCGCTTACTGCAGCGAAACGCAGACATCTTCGCGTGGACACCAGCCGACATGACTGGTGTACCCCGGGGAAAGGCAGAGCATAAGCTCAAATGCGATCCGGCCGTTACGCCGATCGTACAAAAGCGCAGAGTAATGGGGCCCGAGCAAACCAACGCGTGCAGAACCCAAGTCAAGGAACTCCTTGATGCGGGCATCGTGCGCGTTAGCAAATATCAAACATGGGTTGCAAATCCCGTAATGGTACCGAAGAATAACAAACAATGGCGCATGTGCATAGATTTCAAAGATTTGAATAAAGCATGCCCCAAAGATTGTTATCCGTTGCCAGAAATTGATCTCAAGGTGGATTCGGTGGCACCATTTCGCCTTAAATGCTTCTTGGATGCGTATAAGGGGTACCATCAAATCCACATGGCTGTGGATGACCAGGACAAAACCGCCTTTCGGACGCCCGATGGCACATTTTGTTATAAAATGATGCCGTTCGGACTTAAGAACGCGGGGTCCACGTACCAACGACTAATGGACAAAGAGTTTCACGCCCAAATTGGGAGAAACTTGGAAGTCTATATGGATGATTTGGTCATCAAAAGCCCCGAGCCAGAGACGATGTTGAAAGACATTGAGGAAACTTTCAACACGCTCAGAAAGATAAACATGAAGCTCAACCCGAGCAAGTGTTCATTTGGGGTGGAAGAAGGGAAGTTCTTAGGGGTCATTATTACTAAAGATGGCTTCAGAGCGAACCCTGAAAAGGTCGAAGCCATTGTCAAAATGGAATCACCTACCACCATAAAACAGGCTCAAACACTTAATGGACGACTAGTCGCGCTTAACCGCTTTTTGGCAAACCATGCGGATAGGTCGTTCCCTTTTGTGTCAACGCTAAGAAATTGTTTAAAGAAAACGCACTTCCGCTGGACACCAGAAGCGGAAGCAGCTTTTCAGGAGATTCGATCACGCCTGATCGAACTCCCAACACTCACAGCACCACAAGCGGGGGAGGAGTTAATCCTATACCTCTCCGCAACAGATAGAGCAACCGGGGCAGTCATGCTTGTAGAACGAAAAGGCATCCAGATGCCAATCTATTATGTTAGCCGCGTGCTGGCAGACGCGGAAACCCGGTACTCTACCCTGGAAAAACTGGTCTTGGCACTTATACACGCTTCACGCAGGTTGAGACGATATTTCCAGGGTCACCCAATCACTATTCTCACCAACTTCAAACTCTCAAATGTTCTAGGCAAACCCGAGTTATCGGGACGTCTAGCCAAATGGGCAATTGAATTGGGAGAATATGCGATTCAATACAAGCCGAGACCAGCCATTAAAGGTCAGGTCCTGGCTGATTTTATTGCAGAAGTCCCCGCTTCACGGGAGAAAGAGTGCCAGGAGGAGGTTCAACCCTCCCCAGCACACGAAATCGACGAAGTCTGGCGACTCTACACTGATGGAGCAGCTAGTAACGAGGGATCAGGCGCAGGGTTAAAATTAACAAATCCGGCAGGCCAGGAATATACTTATGCTATTCGGCTGGATTTTCCAAGTACGAATAACGAAGCTGAATATGAAGCATTCCTGGCCGGATTGAGGATTGCGCGAAAGATGGGTGTAAAAAATTTGGAAGCCCACGTAGATTCCATGCTAGTGGCAAACCAAATAAACGGGACGTACACGGCTGTGAACGACACAATGGCCCTGTACCTTGCCCAAGCCAAAGCCATCATGCGCGATTTTAATGATTGTAAAGTGATACACGTCAAGCGCAGCGAAAACAAATCTGCGGATGCGTTAAGCAAGCTTGCATCACTGGCCTTCACCCACTTGGGAAAGGACATCCGCGTTGAACTCCTCGAAACACCATCAGTCCCGCACAAGGAAATTTGTGTCATCCAAACCGGTACAGAAACATGGATGACCCCAATAATAAAATACCTTGAAGCAGGAACGTTACCAGAGTCGAAGTCACAGGCAAGAAAACTACGCTGTAAAGCACTGAATTATCAGCTGGTCAATGACACCCTTTACAGACGTAACTTTCTTGGCCCATTGTTAAGATGCGTGGACAACCAAGATGCTGACTACCTCTTAAGGGAGGTTCACGAAGGCATCTGTGGAGTACACGCAGGCCCCCGCGCTGTGGTAGCCAAGCTAAACAACGCGGGATACTTTTGGCCGGGGATGCATATGGACGCGTTGGCATACATCAGAAAATGCAGATCTTGCCAGCTTTACGCACCCAACACGCATCGCCCGAAAAATGAACTTGTTCCTGTCACTTCCTCGTGGCCATTTCAGAAGTGGGCCATCGACGTGACAGGCCCATTCCCAACAGCAGCTGGGAATGTTCAGTTCCTAGTGGTAGCCATTGACTACTTCACCAAATGGATAGAAGCGAAACCTTTAGCCCAAACAACCGCAAAGCATATCAAAAAATTTATTTGGGAATTTATTATTTGTCGTTTTGGACTTCCACAGAATTTGGTAAGCGACAATGGCACCAACTTTGCTGACAAGAAGCTACAGCAGTGGCTGAAAGAACTTCAAATCACCCACACCTTTACCTCAGTGGCACACCCGCAAGGTAACGGTGAGGTGGAAAGAGCAAATAAGAGCATCGTCGAAGGCATAAAGAAAAGACTCTTGGAACATAGATCCGGTTGGGTGGACGAGCTTCCACACGTCCTTTGGGCAAACAGAACGCTGAAGAAGACCAGTACGGGAGAAACCCCGTTCAGTCTCACTTATGGCACTGAAGCCATGATCCCAGTCGAAATCGGTTTACCCTCACCAAGGGTCTTAATCCAACCAGAAGACAATGATGCGGAAAGACGGTTAGACCTTATGCTAACCGAAGAGCGCAGAGACTTAGCCGCCGTGCGTGAAGAAAACTACAAACGACAAATGCAAAAATACTACAACACGCGGGTAAAACTCTGCAACTTCAACGAAGGAGACTACATACTGCGTAACAACGAGGCTTCGAACCAACAACGCCCAGGAAAGTTGGCCCCGATTTGGGAAGGGCCATACATTATCAAAGAAGTTCTGGGAAAGGGCGCGTACCGGCTCGAAAGGCTCGATGGCACTCCCATCCCTAGAACATGGAATGGAGCTCAATTACGCAAATGTTATATGTAGATCAATTCCAACTTGTAAAGAAAAGGCCTAGAGCCACTTCTAATGGAAATGATTCTCCTTTCATGATGTATTGATAGCTTGTAACCTATGAAACTTCCCTTACGGGAAGAAGTAGTTGCGTGTGGAAGGCGGCAATACCCGCATAAACACAACGCCAAAATTTTGAAAAAAAAAAAAAAAAAAAAAAGTTCTAAGGAAAACCTACACGCAGGTCAGATGTAGGTAAAGTTTAGCCATCCTTGTAAGTGCAAACGACGGTCTTACCCGCACAATCACATACAAGGAAGCCAAACTTAACTTACCATCTACCACGTTAAAAGGTTAACTTATGAACACTTAATAAAGGATAAGAAAAACCTACACGCAGGTCAGATATAGGTCTAAAGTTAAAGCCATCCTACTAAGTGCAAGTGACGGTTACACCCGCACAATCACGAAAGAGGAAGCGAAAACTTTAGTCCATTATCAACCACGTTCAAAGGTTTAACTTAATGCCTTAGAAATTTCGAAAAGGAAAACCTACACGCAGGTCAGATAGAGGGTAAAGATTAGCCATCCTACCAAGTGCAAGTGACGGTTTTACCCGCACAATCACGAAGGAGGAGGCAAAACTTTAACCCATCATCAACCACGTTCAAAGGTTCCTATTCTAAACACTTGGAAAATTGCTAATTCAAACTAAGTATGCAAGTCATAAGTTTATAAAGCAAAGAATCCAGTGAAAGGAATAACAATCGTATATTTCAATGATATATTACAACAGTGGCCGGGTAACTACCCGCCTAAAAGAAATCTATACAAAGCTGTCTATCCTAGCAGTGGGAAGGGATCTTCAGGATCAGGTTTCATGGCCACCTCCGCTTGGACCAGCACCGTCAGAGCGCGGCTGCCCAAGGAAAGCCTTAAGGATGTTTAGCCCATCATCAGCAGCAGCAACTTCATTCACCTTCTCCACCACTGGATGCGGGAAGGCAGCGTACTGGTTCACAGCATGGTCATAAGCAGCTTCAGTATTAACATTGAATAAAGGGAAGTTGGAGGGCGGAAAGCCTCTCTCAGCGAACCCTAGACCAAGCAGGAAGCCAGTCTTCTGCCCATCCTCATGAGAAGCGTTGAGGGCTGCGCTCATCGCATCGTCATAAGAGGTCTCTGAGAGGACCTGACGCACAACCTACAAAAGAATACAAGTTAGAACATTTTCTAATTACGAACGAAAAGCGTAAAGAAAAAGATAAAGATACCTGAGGCAACGCTTCTCGAAGCAACCATTGGAGGGTAGCTTGACTTTCTTTACAAGCACGTTCGGCTCCGCTTTTATCAAGGTTGGCAAGTTGAACTTCCTTGGCGGCAGCTTCTTCGACGCTTTTGAGTTTCCTTTCAGTACGGTCAAGCACCCCCCTCTGGTCAAGGATCTCCTGCAGCTTCTTGGCATCTTCCATTGCCAAGGCGTCATGAGCATGCTGAAGAGCCTTTAATTTGCATTTAAGCTGCTCATTCTCTTCGCGAAGTGGCTCAGCAACAGCTTCAGCCTTGGCAGCCCTCTCAGTTGAGTTTCGCGCAGTCTCCTTGGCCAGCCGAAGCTGTTCATTCACAGCTTGAGCAGCCTTGGAGCGGGCCTCAAGTCGCGCCTGGACTTCAACCTCGAGGGCCTTGAATGCCTTCTCCTTCTCGGCTGCGGCAGCGGCCAACTGCCGGTTCTCCTCCCGAAGAGCCCGCGCTTCAGATATATCTTTGGCGCGAGCTGCTTTTAACTTGTCGTTTTCACGACAAAGCAGCTCGACGCGGGGCTGCGTTCGGGCTTGGAGAACCCGAAGCTCATTGGTTAGCCTACCCTCTTGGTAGCTAGCCATGGCTTCCCCCAACGCACCATGAGGAGCGGCGTGGCGAGCCCAGTCCACGCACTCCACAGGGGTGCGAAGGGTTGTTCCTCGGCGTATGTTCCATCTTGGAACATACACTTCATTGGAATCCGACACTGCAAAAGAAACAAAGGCAGTTAGGAAAAGATGATAAAAATATGTAAAGGAAAAAGAACCCTACGTACCTGTAGGGTCAATAACAGGCCGATAGCCGCCAAACCCATCACCTGAACCTGAACCTAAAGGAAATCCATCCAACAGGTCAGGCAGACGGGAAGGTGGCATAGATCGGCGGGAAGCCTGGCGCATACCTGATGGTCCGACCGTCGGTGCCGGTGGCGCAGGTATAGTCGCAGCCGCTGTGGTAGCCATGGTTGGCGCCACCTCCTCAGTAACAGTAACCGCCGGCTCCGTGAAAGATGCTGTAAAAATTGCACTCACGGCCGGCGGAGACACCTTCTCAGCTGGAACAGCCTCAGGAAGGCTGGAACCAGCGGAAGCAGGCGTAGACGCCTGAGTCGATGCCTCGGGAAGGCTGACCGAGCCTACCGTCATTGGCGGGGGAATACTTGCTCCAACTCCACCCTGGAATGCGTCAACATCCACACCTGCACAAGCAAAAGTGTTAGAAAAATTTATTTGAAACAAATCTAGACAAGAATTATGGGGGTACTCACGGGGTTTCTTGAGCTTGAACGCTACGGACGAGCGGGGGCGAACCCGATGGAGCCGGCCTCTTGACACCGGTAACCGTCGTCGTCGCTGCCTCCCCGGAGGTAACACCTGCAGCCTCCGGAGCGGTGGTCTCCTCACCACCGGGCTTCCCCGCCACCTCTGCATTATCTGACTCCGAGTCAGATAAGACTACCGGGTCGGCCGTAGAGGCCACCTTCTCCTTGCCCTTCCCGACGGCAGCCTTTTTCTTCCGCACCAGTGGAGGACCTTCTGCGGATTCCTCAGAAGAAGAAATGTCATGAACTCCAGCAGCAGGCACAGCATTGAGAGGTTCAGGGTAGAAGATAGGCTTACCTGGCCGTCGGTGGCTCAGGATCTCTTGGCCTGGCGGGTAAACCTCCACGAACCGACCCGCGGTCTGCTCTAAGATGGGCAACTCGTTCTCGTCCAGAGCACGAGTACCCATCCGCGCGGGACCATCTTCCTCCCGCGGGTTCAGGAGCGACTGAAGATCGTTCCCCTCTGAAATCAACAAGCAAGTTAGTAAAAATCGAAGTCAGCAAAATGAAACAAGACGTACCATAAGGGACAGAGTTCGAACCATATTCAAGGACGATCGGAACCTTATCCGCATTCGCCGCCTTCCACACCCGGCTCATCCCCAGCATCACCATCGCCGACTCCGGAAAACGGAAAACCGGGGACTGGACCCGGGATATCTTCGAAAACCATTCCGCCTCCTCGTAGTTGAGGGCGGGAAGGTTCGGAAGCGCCTGGCCATTCTTGAACTTCATGGCGATGGGGACGGCGCGAGCGGATATGAAGAAGAACTCTCTTCTCCATGAGCGAAGACTCCGCTCGGTGGTACAAATCTTTAAACCCTTGATACGGGTTGTAAGAGTATACCACCCCTGGATGCACCTCCAAGTGTAGAAGGTCATCAGACGGTCAACGAGGGGCTCAAGGCCCAGTATCCGGCACACCCACTCAAAGTGCCGGACCTTGGCAATGGCCATGGGGTGCACCTCTGTCAGGTGCACACCGTGCCTCTCCAGGACACGGTACACAAACTTTGTCAACGGAAACCTAAGGTTTCCGTAGACAAAGAATGCAGCATAAACCCCGATCTTGCCACTAGGGGCATCGTACACAGTATGGTGGGGTTCAGGAAACTCAGGCTCGAGAGACTCGAGCATGAACTTCCTGACGATATACTGGTACAGATCGACAGGAAGAGAACACTGGCATTCGCCAGCAGTCTTCTGATCATCAGTATCATGAGAAGACATGGTGGAAAAAAGAAAAAGATTTCAGAGTAATGCTTTACTGAACAGAAAAATTCGCCGGAAATTACGTGAGAAGAAGAAGAAAGGTGAAAGTGTGAATTACAAATAACTCTCTCCCCCTTTATATAGTAATCGCAATTAATGCGGTGAATTTAATGCGGAGGAGAGAGAAATCAAAGGTGCAATGAAACTATGACACGTGGCAAAAAGCAGGCTGGCAACAGCTGTTGAAAGGACGTGTGCCAGTAATTTCGCGGCCACGCGCCCGAAAAATCACGCCCACGCGCCTGAAAAAGCGACTGGAATGACCATGTTCTGTCACGTCACCATAACTTCCTGCACGTCCTGACACAGTCAGAAGAAACCGTCGCACGACGTTTCAGAGGTTTGGACTGTTCTTATCTTTCCAACTCTTCGAATTTCAAAATTCAAAATTTAAAAAATATTAAAAAGTAAGCGGGAAAATACCCCTTACCCCTTGGCAAACAAGTAACCGTTAGACGGATGCGGGTACAGTGTAAAGGCAAAACCCTTCACATACCTAGCACCCGCAGGGAATTGAAGCCAAGTAAACCTTGGTAAACAAGTAACCGTTAGACGGATGCGGGTACAGTGTAAAGGCAAAACCCTTCACATACCTAGCACCCGCAGGGAATTGAAGCCAAGTAAACCTTGGTAAACAAGTAACCGTAAGACGAGCGCTGGTACAGTGTTAAGGCAAAACCCTTCACATACTTAGCGCTCCGCTGGGAATTGAAACCAGGAAGGATCTTCTGGGCAATGCTTGCGGAAACGGAAATAACATCCCCGCATAGCGGGAACGTTGAGAACTACGTTGTTTGAAGCGCCAGGATGGAATTGGTGGTTTTAACATAATTGATCACTATGTTCAAAACTACCAAAACCTCATGGAGAATCCACACAACTGGGACTCAATGCTCCTGACTTGCGAGGAGGTTACAGACCTACCCGCATCATACCCAAAGACCAAGCAGGAAACTCGGGCATTTCTGCAAGTGACAAGGACTTCCCATGGAAAACCTTACAAAACCCTTTTCAAAACCCTTTGCTTAAGTCCAAAAGTTCACCTCACTTTATTAAACACGCATGAGAAGAACATTGGACTGGGGGGACTTGAAGAGGTAGGTCCCAGCACAGACCAGTTGGTCCCGCAAGACTAACCTTGAACATGGACGTCTGCGCAAAGGCCATCTGCTCCCGCAGGACCCACCATGCTCATAGAATCTTACGCGCAGTACGCAACCTGTACACGCAGGGAAAGCCTCCCAATGGTGAAGTACCCCGCCTGTTCCCGCAGTTGCGGATACAAGCCATCAGGGAAGGCTACCCGCAGACAGCAGGGCTACACGTACAAGACACTAGCTACTTCAGCAGTCACGTGAAGGCATGAGCAAGGCGGGAACAATCCCGCCCAAATGAGCCAGTCTGATTCTGAAAGATCTTTTGTACCATACCTACCAAGGTATGGATACGACAGACGATCCGACCAGAACAGCCCATGAGCCAATCACAGGGTGACAGCTCACCGACAACAGTGCGAGGAGGAGCACCCTCTAGTACTGTTTGTCACTATTAGCCGCTGCCTACTCACCAACCCTCACTGTGGAGCATGCGCAGCCTACAGTTGGTGGAATAGTATTACTGTTGGCCGTAACCTATTCACCAACCAGCATGGCCTGCGTACAATCCACAGTTAGTGGGACGTGCATAGTCTACAGTTGGTGGAATAGTGCAGCCGACTTTATTACTGTTGGCTGTAACCTACCCACCAACCAGTATGGCCTGTGCGTAATCCACTGTTGGTTGAACAGGAATACTATTCAGCCGGCTGTACCTTCTAGAAAACCTACCTTCGGCTATAAATACTCCAATATCTTGGAATGGTAAGATCATCTACTATCTCGTATAACTTACTTGATAACTGCTCTAATAGTATTCATATACTTTTATATTCAAAGAGCAATATAGACTGATTCTCACGCCGGAGGGTGGTCACAAGGAGGAACCCCCCCCCCTTCTCAGTGACGAGCTTACGGTGTCTGTTTTGCAGGTTCCCTGAAGTACAACTTACTCTGCTGGACCTACCTTCGTGGGAAACATTACCTAGCCCCCAGATTACCCATAATCTGCCCGGGGTCACTTAGTGTTTCTTCAGAGAGTTAACAAGATTAACATCTAACAATAAACATAACATTAGCCTTATAAAGCCAACAATCCTTGAAATATGAACATAACTAATAGTGCAAATTAACAAAATAAAAGTCTTCTTTCCTGCATAACAGAAAGATACACAAGGGACTTTTGAGAGTTTGATGGCTAACACAAAGCCCACAAATTGCATTTTAAACTTCAAATATTCTTAAGTATGGTTTTTTTAAATTAAACTTAATATAATATATATTATTAAATATTTAAACAGTTAATATATATTATTAAATTTTACGGTTCGGTCCGGTTTTATACGGTTGGTTTTTGGTAAAAATCATAAACCAAACCGTTCATTACTGTTTGCAAATTTGAAACCGACTGACCAAAAGCTATAGAAAAAAACCAACCGTGAAACCAAATCGATAAACGGTTTGGACGGTTTCACGGGTTGAAACCGAACCGTGAACACCCCTATATGTATATCAAGAGATATTTTCAATGACGGTGTCTCTTTTATTATTTTATCGTATTTTTATTATGTAATGAACTTTGCCCGAACTATCGAATCGACCCGAACCTCAAACCAACCGGAATTTTTTATACCCGACTCTATGAAATTGAAGCACCTAAAAGTAGTGCACCACCTGAAAAAGATTCCTGGATCCGCCACTTGTGTTTGTTCACCTCCGTCTAGTTACATGTGTCCAATTGGGTTCGTAATTCGTCTATGTCCGTCTAATTAGGTTCATATATTAATATTTTACAATAAATATTTTTATTTATTTGTTTTTCTACTATTTTTGAATTAATATGCAATCGGTTCTATTAACGTTAATATAGTTTTATGATATTGTATGACTAAAAGTATATGAAAAATACAAAAATAGCCTCTCAAAGTTGTATTAACTAACTGTTAGTGGATGGCGTTAACGGGTTAGACTAAAATTGATAGTGAATGAAAGTGCTGTACCATAAAAGTTTAAAATAAACTATTGGACCAAAATTGATAAATTTAAAAAATCAATGAGACCAAAACTGAAGTTCTCTCTTAAGATAAATTATGGGTTTAAAGAGCATGTTTGGGATTGAGTTTGAAAATTGTTTATTGGAATAAGAGTTTTCATAAAGCCACTAAGATAAAATGTGTTTGACAATCATAAAAAACTTTCTTATTTTAATTTTTTGAAAAGGTTAATAAGCAGTTTTTCAAAAACCTCAAATCCTGACTTTTTGAAAAAACCAATAAGCCAATAAACATGTTTTAAACTCAATCCCAAACATGCTCAAAGTATAATCTTGATAAAATAAGTAATATGGGTCGGTAAACGTGTATATCACCAACTCTCATAAATGTCGATATACCCACGACAAATGTGAAAAACTAATCTTAAACCTGATCCCATATCACGATTACCATCCTTACATACATTCCAGTTTCTAATACATTTTCATCACAAACCTTGATATCAGGAATTATCATTCATAAATGGCATGTAATATATTAAACAAACGTATTTAATCATTTTTTTAATTAAAAAAAATCTTTTCATAAGCAATGGTATTTTCAGGAGGAAATATTAATATATGAACATAAACGAAAACATTATTGAATATTCATAAACACAATCGAATGAAAGTGACATCTAAACCTCTATTAATGTTCTTTTACTTAATTAATTGAATGTAAACAAACTTTCTGCGAAACATTTCATAAAAGTTTCGTCAAACGTTTAGTTCGTTTATAACCTAACAAATATTTTATTACACTAGGTGCCTCAACAATATGAGATTTAGGATGGGAGACACATGAGCCATGACTATAAACTCATAAAGTCCTGCACGCATCTCCCAAAGAGAATAACCTCACAGTCCGTACAGAAAATTCAAAATTGTACCATGTCCTCTTGTTGTCCAGCTTGCACTCATTTATTTTTTATGTTTTTAATGGTTTTATTTATACATTATTTTCTTTTATATCAAATTGTAATAGCAAATAAAACATACACTACAACAAATTACGGTGTGAAAGTCTCTTTTCTTTTAAAGATATATGGTTAATATAAAATTTAAAAGAAAACACTGTTTCATGTTTTTTTAAGAAAATTTAAATTGTTTTTCCTTACTTTATTGCTTATTTTTAAAGAAAATGTTGTAATAATATGTAAAATAATGTAACAAGACAAGTATAAATTTGTTCAAAAAAAAAAAAACAAGACAAGTATAAATAATTATTAATGGTTTCCTTTAATGGTTTCATCCGTGGGGATTGGGGAGGACATGGGCATGGCTCATGGGAGTCTAGAAAAAAAAAAAAGGAATTTTGCTACTACCTCTTATATGAAGAAGAAAATGAGACACGCATAAAACGAATTAAATAATTAATGTTTGAATTTACCAATAAAGAAAGAAGAAAATTTAAGGTTAAGGTCAACACTAGCCAAAAATAAACAGAAAATCATGTGAAAGAAATTCTTCTTAGCTAAATGCCTAAATCTAAAACTTCTTGTATATTTATATTTTTTCTAACAAATGTTTCCACCTAAACGTTTCAAATATTGTATAAGCAAGGATTTAAACACATCATTTCATTTTTTAAGAAGCAAAACCGCAAAACACCATATCTCTAGGCCATTATGTCATATGTTGAATTATATTTATGTAAGTTTCATGTAATGTAATAAGATCCGTCAAAATTAATTTCGCCACATATATAAATGATGTATTGTTATAAATATTTGATTGTTGAGACTTGACCAACCTTTTATGTTTCTTTACATGAAAATTTTTGTTTATTTATTTGTATTAGTATTCATTTTAATTTAGTGTATTGCTTTATTTTTCATAAAAGTATAGCAGGTTACTAAATTCATTTACATATTTATGCTATTTTAACATATTAGTGGACGATAAATTATAAATGAAAAGGACTTGTTTGTATAATATCTTCCAAAACTATTGACACGAGAAAGGCTTGTGAAAAGTGGTCGTTGACACCCATTTTTGGTGACTTTTGAGCTAGCATAGTGTATTGACACTTGACAAATATCATTACATTGACAATAGCTGAAGTCGACGGGTTTATGAGTATTGAGTTGATAGATTGGCTATTGAATTCTTTAATCTAAACTCGACACTTGTATATTGTCATGTTGAAACTACTTAGAATTGTGTCTTGGTCGGGTCATGTTTCGTGTTAGCCAGTTTAATATTCATTTGTAAATATGAGTTAACAATCAATTATTCATGCTGAAATGAATCAATTTTTGTATAACAGGCAACATTTTGTTCTCCTCGTCTCTTGTTCCTGGTTGCAAACTTGGTTTATAAATTTAGCTCGAGATTAAAATAAACGAATGAGTATTATTGGACAATGAATAATTAGAACTGATAAATAAAGTTTTTGAAAGTTAAGAGGTGATTAAGTATTCAAACGAAAAAACAATAGAAAAAAACTTCAAACCTAAGTTTTAACACCTTTTTAATAACTTATCTAAAATATATAGATATGAACTTTAAAAAAACTTCTAAACGGGTCAGCAGGTTAAACATTTAGTAAACGAGATGTGTTTGTGTTAACTAAATTATTAAATGCGTCTTGTGTGGGTTGACATGGTTTACAAAATTGGTTGTGTCAACTGACAAAAAGCTAATTTGGGTCAGCTTCTACCCTCCTCCCCTCTATAGTAATGCTTTCTACGGATTCTAGCA
>NW_027504656.1:0-15051 GCF_021521415.1 Bidens hawaiensis
AACAAGACTCCATATGAAATATTCCACAATAGAAAGCCTTATATCAAGTTTTTCAAGCCCTTTGGATGCAAATGTTTTCTTTTGAACACTAGAGATTATTTGAACAAGTTTCAAACAAAATCTCTAGATTGTTTCTTTGTTGGATATTCTACACACTCAAAAGCTTACAGAGTATATATGAAAGACCATTTGAGTGTTATAGAATCATCTGACACATTATTAATGAGAATCAATTCAATACAGTTGATGGTGCAGCATGGCTGTTTGATCATGAAAAGTTAATAAGGTCTTTCAAGATTTATCCTGAAAACTTTGATGACTCATTCTACAAGACCAGTGTAATTGAAGAGAAAAGGAAGAAACCACTGGACTTAGAAGAATTATGGAAAAAGGTTGCTAGAAAAGAAAAGGAATATACCTTTGTGAAGAATTCCTCAAGTGATATTATTGAACAAGTTCAAGAAGATAATCAAGATGTTCAGAATGATCAAGTTTAGAGTGGGGAAGACTCAAGCAACCAAGAAAGTAAAGAAGAAGCTGCATCTACTGCAAGATTTCAGCATTTGTTTGAAAGCTTGAATATTGGAAACACTGGTGCATCTACTTCAGGACAACATAATGATGAAGCACCAGAATTTCATGATGAAGAACCAGAACTCAATGAGTCAAATCTTGACACAACTGTGTCTACAGATATGATTGTTCAAACTCCTTACGTGGAAAAGAATCATCCTTCTGAAAACATCATTGGAGATTTGCATGAAAAAGTTACAAGAAGTCACTCAGAAATTGCAAACATCTGTCTTTACTCCTGTTTTCTATCCCAAATAGAGCCTAAGAACATTGCTCAAGCACTGAAAGACAATAGTTTGGTGGAAGCCATGCAGGAAGAATTGGCTCAGTTCAGAGATCTACATGTGTGGGATCTTGTTGATCAGCCATTTGACAGATATGTAATAGGAACCAAATGGGTTTTTAGAAACAAAAGGGACGAGAGGGGTTTGGTGATTAAGAATAAAGCTAGACTTGTGGCACTGGGATGTCTTCAAGAAGAAGGAATAGACTTTGAGGAAGTCTTTACTCCTGTAGCAAGACTTGAAACTATCAGGATCTTTCTTGCATATGCTGCCTCAAAGAACATTAAGGTGTTCCAGCTTGATGTTAAGTCTGCATTTCTAAATGTAAAGATTGATGAAGAGGTGTATGTAGCTCAACCTACAGGTTTTGAGGATCCTTTGTATCCAAACAGGGTGTATAAGCTTAACAAAGCCCTTTATGGATTGCATCAGGCTCCTAGAGCATGGTATGATGAGCTGTCAAATCATCTTCTTAAAAATGGGTTCAAAAGAGGAGCCAGTGACAAGACACTCTTCTACAAAAGAAAGGGATCAGACTTGCTTCTGTTACAAGTGTATGTTGATGATATCATCTTTGGTTCCACAAATGAACAAATGTGTATGAAGTTTGAAGGGGTAATGAAGTCCAAATACAGTATGAGTTCAATGGGAGAAATGAACCTTTTTCTTGGATTACAAGTTCAACAAAAAGCTGAAGGGATCTTCATTCACCAAAATAAGTATGTGCAGGACATCTTGAACAAGTTCAACTGTCTTGAGTACAAAACGGCCTCAACTCCAATGGATACCAAGGAAAATATGATTGCAGATGAAAAAAGGGAAGCCAAAAGGAAAAATCCTTTAGTTGTAAAGCTGAGAAAGCATGGAATAAGTTTTGAAACTTTGGCTGATCTTGATGATGACCAGTTGCAAAAGAGACTTGATAAGGAGAGGGATCGTTTCAAGAAAAGAATGGAACAAAAGAACAGAGACAGCCATAATTACAGAGAATATCTCAGAAGGCATAATTATTCAGAGAAAGATCTGTCTCACTTCACAGTTGACCAATTCCAAGACCTTTACAACAGTGAAAGAGAAAAGGTGATTGAAAAATGTGTGAAAGAGAATGAGAAGATTGAGAAATTGGAAACTTTAAAGGAGAAATTTGGAGGTATGTGTGGATACTTGCTTGAGAAAGGTTTGAAGCCTGAAATGGTTGAGAACCTAACTAGAGAATCAGTGTTGGATCAGTACAATAAACTGAAAAGAAAAGAAAAATTGAAGAGGGTCCAAACTGAGAGCTCTACTAAACATACTGAAACTTCTGTTGAGCCTCCAATAAAGAGAAGAAAGATAATGACTCTGAGGGAGAAACAGAAGATGCAGAGTGAAAAGGAAATATCCAAGGAAGATCCTGTTGTTGAAATCCCTACTCCACAAGAAGTGGATTCTGAACCTGAAGATAAACCTTGTATACCTCGGGAAAATGAAGAGATGATCAACATTCTAAGGAATATAATTATTACTCAAAAAGGAATGGATGAAGCCTCGTTCAATGCTTTGGAAAAGGAGGATTTGAAATATCTCTTCCATGTCCAAAAAGCTGAATGGGAGATAACCCTAGGGGAAGGTGAGAACCTTAGATACTATGCAGATGGGAGTTTTGTACCTGCTGGTTTGTCAAGAACTCCTGGTATGGAAAAAATTTTACTTGCTCTTAAAGATGTAGGAGCAAATGTTGTTGAGCTTGCCAACCTTCCAACTGAAATGGTAGAAGCAGTCTACATCAAATTCTTCAATTTGGGGCCTAGAAAACCCAAGAAGTTTGTTCCTTTCAGACCACCAATTTCAAGAAGATATCCACAAGGTGGAAGAGGTGAAAGTGGAAGAGGAGAATCAAGTAGATCTGCACAACAAAGAACAACAAGACCACAGTCAGATGTGGATCTTCCTAGAGAAATCTACTATGATTCTGTGTGTGAATGCATAAGAGTGATTATGGAAAGTAGACAACTAAGAGATATAGTTGTGAGAAGTGATTTCTATGAATACACCCAAGAACAATTAGAAAGAATGACAACACTCACTTTGTATGATTATAGAAACAGAAACAGCAACAGAGTGGCTGGAAGACAAATGAATGATCTTTCTAAATTCTTAAGAGAAGAAGCCGACAGAGGATTCAAATTTCTAAAAGTAAAGAGAAACTGGAGGACTTCCCACCTTCACAGATCAAAGAGAAATGCAAAGTTAAGAAGGATGGACATAGCTGAAACAAACTACAAGATGAATGTCAGAGACAAGCATCCACTGTCAAACATGAACACATGTATAAGTATTGAGAGAAGAGTCATACTCCCCAACTACACAGTCCAAAGAAATGGCATCATTACTGAAGTTGAATACAAAGAAAAAGATGACCATTACTTGCTGAGAAATTCTGATGGAAAAATACTGGGGATTATCAAGAAGGATGAAGAATTAAATTGCTTACATGATGAAGACTTAATGGATAATAGGGACTGGGTCATACCAGAAGGTCACACTCATCACCGAGCCCTTGATATCTTCAGAATGAGAGCTGCATCAGTGATAACAAACAGAAGGCAAGCCGCATACAGTGCATGGAAAAGACAAAATTCCTAGACTAGACTTTTAATTTGTAATGTCTTATGACAGCTTTTTGAATATGTACCTTGTTTATGTTAATTGATTATGTAATTTGACTTTTAATTTAATGTGTATTTTGACTAAGTGTAAGTAACCTTAGAAATGTTTTGGATCAGCTGAGGTGTTCCAATCTAGGGGGAGATTGTTGAGTCAAGATTTGACACAAAACTGATCAGATGGAAGATTGGAATCTTCTCAACCTCCTCAGAGTTCGCTAAGTATGGATCTGAGCACACCTTAGACCTCCGAGCAAGCTTTTACTTAGCCGGGTACGATATTTTGTCTATCGGGCAGGGTTATCTTCATAAAGTCTTCTTTAGTGAATCTCCGAGCAGGGTTTGCAAATTAAAGTATTACCGGGTATGGTTCACTAGTGTATGCAAGTCCGGGCAAGGATCACTTTATCAAGCAGGTTTGTTCTTCATAGCCAAGTAAAGTTCACTTCCGAGTAAGCTTTAGGCTAACCAAACTCAGGAAACCAAGTATTTGGGAGATCGGGCAAGGTATTCATTAATAAAGATGGTCCGGGTATGCCTAGTGTTTAATGAGATATCACAAGTATCATCGGGCAAGGCTCAACTCAAGCAAGGTAAAGTGCTTCCAAGCACACTTTGCTAATAAGCTTATTCCAGGCAAGGAGTTGAAAGGACCATTGAAGAACAAGGTTGCTCGTAAGGATTTGTTGGGCAAAGTCTGTCAAAGCCAAGAAGATTGAAGTCTACCCGGTGAGTATTTTACTTGGTAAAATACTCTTCAAGTAAAGTCTACTCGGAAACTGATCCCCATCACACTTCTATGTTACCAAGTCCTGAAGGAAGGCAGAGTACACATCGTACTCGGAAAATGAAGATTAATGCAAAGCCTACCCGGAAGACTTGTTTTACACTTAGAATACTTTTGAATATGTATTATCGGATAGGGTTTCTAGAAGGAATGACAGCTGTCCTAGGGTGGCAGGCCTATAAATAGAATGTTTAGGGCACACCACCTAAGGACAAGGGCAGATAGACACATTAATTAAGAAAGAATATTGTGTGAAGGGCTGTCTTAGTACGGATAAACCTTTTTTCAAGAAACCCTAAATCTATTATCCAATTTGTATGATGAATATTATATGAATGGAAATCTTTTGAGTAAATCTTGTTCGTGTTGGTTACCTTTTGAATATTGATTGTGCAACCGTATGTTTGTTATTAATTCCGCCTTTAACAAACGGTGATCTTTCTAAATATAGCAACCCGTCATTAACACCCTTGTCAACACATTTATTTGTGTGAGCTATGACATGATTAGAGTGAGATCTAGCTGAAATCGGGGACCTGACAAGTATTTACTACACATTCTTATTTATTGCCTTGGTGGACGCAAGGGTGGATACGACGAGTGCCGGATCATGTTGCAATCGGCATCGTCGCCTTGATTTTGAACAAACCTTTCAATTTCTCCGATATGATCTTCTATTATCTCAAGGAAAACTCCTTGGACAAAAACTGATGCAGTAAATTCCTTACGTATACACGATTCATCCAACTGATCGTTCAGGATTTGATTTGAGATTTGGAGATTGATTTGACACTTAGAGATGACGTGTTGAAGCTCGAGCATATGAACACTGATAAAGTTAAGCGGATGAAGTCGTATAGGAAAGACACGCCGAGAACCAAACGCTTGATTGGTCATTTATCAAACCTGGCATATGAATGTCCTTCTAGTGATCATTGGATCCACGATGACTCGGATTCCGAACGTGAAGAGGGACCAGGTGGGAACGAAGGTTGTGATGTTGGAGATGACGGTGGTTATGGTAGTCAGGGAGGTGACCAACGACGTGTTGAAGTTGTGGCAACAGGTTCTCAGGCTGCACAACAAAAACTTAAGGGCAACGCACTAGTGTCTAATCAACCGCCCAATCGTCGTGTGGTTCATGGACTTGGGGTGGAAATAGGTTCACGTGAGCCAAGGTCGTCTGCTCCTCAAAATCCGGCAGTGCTGCTTACTACTAGCACCCCGGAATTAACTTTGATGACTGCCCTTACATCTGATCCCAGGCTTGGCATAATTCCTCAATCGATCTTATCTACGATGCCAAGGCCTGCTGCTGCTGCTGCTTTGGTGGTTCCTCCGAGACCGACGATGATGCCGACTAATCCTTTGAACATCCCATTTATGAGAATTACTTGTCCTCAGGGTCCTGTGCAGCCGGTACCTCCGACTTTTCATTCTTTAATCCCAACCAATCAGATGGACATGCTCTTGAGTTTGATTCATTTTTACGAGAATCAAATGGTGGCCGATCGTCAAGCTCAAGAGCAGATGATGCAGAACCAACGTCGTATGATGGGTTATGTCTCTTATTGTCAAAAGGAGAAGAAGGAGCTTCATGAGATTGTCACGGCTCAGGGGCGAAGATTAAGGAATAGGAGGATCTCATCCTTCATTTTACGTGCAAAGATGTTGAATTAAGAAAACCGAAGAACGATGATGATGATCCTGAAGCTCCAGGTGCTGGAGATAGTGAGCCGAAACAAGCTCACAGCTCTTCCTCAGGTGCTAGTACGAGCGGAGGTGAAGGCAATGATAGACAACTGGTGGTCTATCAAGACTCGATGAATGCACAACCTATTGAGTCGATCAAGGCCAACACCATCATGTTCATGGACTTCAAGAAAGGCGTAGTGATGAGCACTGCGAACCTTGATGAGATAGAAGAAATTCAGTTCATTGATCAGTCCCTAACGTGAGATCAGATTTCATTATTGTTGGGGCTGAACGATGATGAACTGGATGTGTTAGAAGCCGTGGAGGACGTGGAAGTGGTGAACGATGAGGAAGTCTTATTGGATGCGACTATTCCTTATGGGAATATGTCTTTTATTTACGAAGACAAGGAGATTGAAATTGAAGTTATGACAGCAGATTAATACCCTGATCTATATCAATAATCAAATATTGATCAGGGTGTTCCTACTTTTACTGAAGAAAACGTCAAATCCGCCGAAGATCATTTGTAGAAGATATCGAAGAATAAAGCCAAGATGTTTGAACGTGATGCTGATTCGACTGAGGCTGACATTATGGGTTTGTTCGAGTACCGAAGCAAATGGGCTCGTAAAATTATTGAGGCATACAGGTACGTTGATCAAGAAGAGAAACTAGACGCTATCGCACGAGCCAAGGCTAATCAGAAGACCACAGTCAAAGCTGTGTCAACAGTAAATGGTGACATTGTATCTTGGTTATACGATTTCGAATTAAAGGTTTGTATTATCAAATAGGAGAATGGCGTACAGTATTATCAACATATCACTGACGTTCTCTCATTCCGCGTTGGGTTGTTCGTGCCCTCGCGAGTCGACCTTTTATCAATTGCGGTGGAGATCTTCAAGCAGAATGGTTTCATCAACATTTGCTCTTCGAGGTAAACCGTGATTTTAAGTTCTTTAAGCCACAAGTCCCAACCAGTATACATATTGACGAGATTGATCCTCGTACGGGTTGAAGAAAAATCTTGCTTAAGGTAAAACCACCGAAGATGACGAAGCATGTACCGGTGAAGACGTTTCCACATAGCCATCACCTATAGTTTAATCGACGGTACAATGATAATCGTACCGGAGAGGCCGTCATTGTGATGGTTAAAGGTTTGAAGACCAGTTTTATTAGAGTTACCGATCCGATGTGGCTCATTAACTTATCCGAAACATACAATGACGTGCTATTCGAGAACAAGATACTGATCGAGCGCCATGAAGACTATAACCGAGCTATGCAGTTCCAGCGTGTCGTACGTGTATGTCACGAGTTCGGGATTTATAGTTGTCGAGATTGGAAGGCAAAGCGTTTCAAGTAATTTAAACAAAAAGAGCTCAAGATGAGGGGGTGTTTGTGTTTGTTAGTGCACGGATTTGTCATCTCGAGTCTTTGTAACTTATTGGTTGTAATTTATTATTATTTTAATGTAAGGGTATTTATGGAAAACTATCTAGTTCGTTATGTATAGGCTAATTCGTTAAGGATGTTTAACGAATGGACTGTAATTCGTTATGTTTGTTTCCATTTATCATGGATTGTTGACGAATGGGGGGGGGGGGGGATAATGAATCAAGTGATTCATTATGTTTTCCTTTAATATATTGTAAGTTAACGAATGGAGCCAATTCATTACGGGATGTGTAACGAATTGGTCTCCATCATCTATATAACGCTGTGTGGCCTTACATAAATTAAGTATTGAGTTATATTATACCGAACCTCTGTCCACCCTCTCTCTCGATAAATACTTCGTTAAAGCATTATTAATATTATTACTATTAATTAATATACATAACTAAGATCATATCACAAACTAGATCCGTAAACTAATTGATCTAGTACGTTGTGGATTTATTAGATATGAGATATAATTAGGTGTTCACAATTTATCTGTCCTTGGGGTGGATGTTACTCAGGTCCTTTACTTTGTGTTTAGTGTCTTGAGGTGAGGAGGCCCTTGTTGCGTGCTTGACTGAGGATGTTATTTTTATAAGGATAGTAATTTAAATTTATATTATATAGTTTATGATTAATGATGTTTTTATGAGGAGGATGTATGAAAGTTATATTTTATATTTTAATGATTAATGATGTTTTAAATAGCCTTTTATTTAAGCATGAACTCACTCATCTTAAGGTGACTTTGTGTGCATATTAGATTGATTGCAGGTTAGGCAAAGATTGGATACTTCTTGGACGTGCAAGGAGCTACCCAACTTTGGATGATGACATTTCTAGTCGAAGACCCTATTTAAGTATTTTAAAGTTTATTTAATTTATGTTTGGTGTGGCCACCGATTTGTATGTTTTTGTCACGCCGTGACTGGGTCTAAGAGAAGAATAAAATTCCTTAATTCCTCTGTTGGGTGTTAAGGAGGATGTGTCCCAGGATAGGAAGACTGTCCTTGGGGCGAATGGATGTTTACAAATATCCTGACAGTTTATCTATCCTTGGGGTAGATGTTACTTAGGTCCTTTACTTTGTGTTTAGTGACTTGATGTGAGGAGGCTCGTGTTGCGTGCTTGACGGAGGATGTTGTTTTATAAGAATGATTATTGAAATTTATATTATATGGTTTATGATTAATGATGTTTATATGAGGAGGATGTATGAAAGTTATATTTTATAGTTTAAGGATTAATGATGTTTTAAATTCCTTTTTATTTAAGCATGAACTCACTCAGCTTAAGCTGACTTTGTGTGCATGTTAGATTGATTGCAGGTTAGTCAAAGATTGGATACTGCTTGGACGTGCAATGAGCTACCCGACTTTGGATGATGACATTTCTAGTCGAAGACTCTATTTAAATATTATAAAGTTTATGTTTTTTATTTACGTAATGGGATTGTTAACATAAAGATTTATTTAGTTTGATGTTTATGTTTCCGCTGCATAGACTTGAGTTTTAAATTAAATAAAAGTACAATTTGTTTTATTCAATTTAAAATACCCTTTGTTTTTTGGAAATTCGAGTTGAAAGACTTTCGATGTTTGCTTTTAGATTAAATGAGCACTTTTTATGTTGTACAATTAAATTTCTATGGAATGATTACCAACTGTGGGACTCTCGGGTTTTTGTGTTTTATAAATCCCTACTTTTGTGTTTACTGCTTCAACTTAAGGCTAGGTAGTATGAAAAGTTCCTCTCGGCCAAAGAGGAACACAACTGTCATATGACCGACACCTTAGGTTGATTTTAAATCGAATTCATGGTGGTTCGTGGCTAAATTCGGTAAATTCCGATTATTGTGTTTTGTTATTTAATTGGTTAGTTGGGTGAAAAATCCATGGTATCCATGGGCACTACTACTATCCATTTCTCATCTTGTTTTGAATGTTATTTTTGTTGGAGTTCATCATACATGGTGGTTCACGGGATGCTCCAACTACTCATATTTTTCTTTTGTTTACTTGTTATATAGTTTGGTCGGTTAAAAGGCCATATAATGCTCATGGGCTAACAAACTTTATTATATTTTTAATACATTAATTAGTTGGGACAGTAAAAATGGCATGTAATGCTCATGGGTTGTCCAACTCGGTTATTTTTTATTCGTTAGTTTAGTTGGCCATTCAAACTGCCGTGAAAAGCTCATGGGAGGCCAACACATAATTTATGTTTCGTTAGTTTATTGTCTAGTTGACTTAATCAAATAAAATTAACTTTAAAACTAACCTCTTCTCCTCGTGTAGTCATCACACATTAATCATATTGACTACATCATCTAATAACTATTTTCGCAATGTACCCCTTATCTTGTAATCTTTAACTTTTATTCCTCAAGTACGACGCAAATTCCCCACTTCTAAAAGCAAATTTTTTTAAATTGTCTAAGCAACTAATGTTTTATTAGTAAATGATTTCCTCAACTTATTCTTATAAATCTTTATTTTTGATCCTCGTAGAATGTCTTCCCTAAGAAACCACCGTCATCCTTGACATCAATCGACTAATTCTCATCACCGCCGTATAGCTGCTTGTATAGCCATAGAGTTAATTGCTACTATCTCTAGGTTAGTGACCCAAATTCAAAACATCCATGCCACCAATCCAACCCAACCACAAGCCTCTTCAGGTTTTCCGAAAAGGAGACCCTACAAGAAACGTAAGAACCCCATTTGCAATACCTGCAATTGTCATCACCCAAACAACTCCAATTGTCGTCTTTGCACCAATTGTACCGTTATGGCCACCTTGCTAGTTACTGCCGCCAAGTCCATAGTGCACTAACTTCTCCACAACGATTTGAGATGCCCGTTTCTCGAAAGGGTACCACGCCATCTACTCAACCCGGTTTTCATAATACCCGTTCTGGCTACCACTGTGGAAACCCAAAAACCATATCCGTAATTCGTGTACTCATCGTATCTATGCTCAACAAGCTCAAACCATGATTGCACCCTACTACTTGACCCATGCCCACCAAGATCAAATCCATCCACCTCATGTCCTTCATTCTCCTCCGATCAATCAAGGTCAACATTACTTAACCAACTCTATCAAGCTCCTCACCCACAAGCTCAAGTGTACCAAGCATACTCTACTCAAGCCCCTACTATGCAAGTTCATCCCATTCAAGCTATTCCAAGTCAATCTACCTCGACCGCTCCAACTCCTATGAATACAACTCTTCATGGTGCTTCAAGTCATGCCAATTAAGCTACTCAAGGACCCTAAAGACTTTTGCCGTTTTCTTTATCTATCTTAATTTATCTTGTCTTTCTCTTAATTGTAACGCCTTTTTATGGCCTTGGATTATGTCAATTTGAACCTTGTCATTTGCATATCTTACCTTATGAATAAAGTTTATTTTGTTTAAATATATTGCTTATTAAAGCATACCTCTATCCTATTTCCTTACCCTCATTCCCATTAACTCATTTTATTAACCTCAACTATATCTCCTTTTCAACTTTAAATGCTTATATTTTTTTTTACATTTAAAAGATGTCTTAGGAATTTCTTTTCTTTATTAAAATCCACTACAACTTTTGAAACTGTTTTATACGTTGGTGATTTTCTAGTAAAAATTCCTTAAAACTTTTGTTATCTCAAAATCATGATCTTTAAATAACCCACACAATGGGACGAGATATGTGGACCATCCGGCGATCTAAGTAATTATGGGTCGACACGTAATTACCAAAGTCCTCGCATGGAAATCATAACCCGAATAATTGTATGTCATAATATAGAATCGTAAGTAGTTGAGATAACGGTACAAATGTAAAGATGATAAGGATATGGTGGATACGTCGCTGGTACATCCTATATATCAGTGCCCTTATCGGATTTTCATTTGGAGCGTTGCTCCAACTATTCAAAGTTCTGTATTATGATTAGTTTTAAATCATATGTAAAACTTTATTTTTCTTAAAAATTTAATAATGTTGTTATAGTATTCTTTAATTTTGGGATGAAATTCCCTAAAGTAGGGGAGACTGTAACAACTCAGGTTTTTCGAATCAATATTTTTTATTAAATACCCGACCAATTTCAATATTCGAGAAGTTTTATCTCTTTTATCGAGTGTAATTTATTATTATAATATTATTTTTTAAATATTATATAATATATGTTTATAACTTTCAAAATATGGCAATTTTAACTCGAAACCAAACTTTTACCTTTTTATCATTCCACCATCAATCTATATGGACTAAAGTGCAAATTGAGATCATAACCTTTAACCATAACCCATACCCAGATCCTTTTCACCTAATTCAAACCCGTGACCCGTTTGTGATACCCGTTTACACAAATTCGTGACTTGGACCTCAATTCTCGCAACTAATTTAGCAATTGAATCATAGAATGTATTATTCATACCATATGCGGTTTACTGACGTTTTTAATTTAGTTATATCAATCAATATTGATATGCGTTACCTATTATGCCAAGCCGACACCTAAATGATCCTGATATACATGTACTCAATAATATAAATATTTAAATTCAATTAAACTTACGATTAGCAGTACCTAACCCTCATCATTTAAACCCCTAAACCCAATTAGATTATCATAGTTGTTTGCTTGTCCGTTAATCTCAAAGTTTAGCCTCCACTATCTTCTTCAATTAATCAGTTCCAAAACTTCATTTGAGGTAATTGATTCATGGGTTATGTTCGTAGGTGGGCAATGTACAAAAACCCTAACAAATCTTTGACTAACTGTAACGAATTATGTCGATTGAATTTTTCTAGGGTCCATAGTGAAGTTTGGGCATGTGTTTGTCAGGTTTTAAGATTTATGTATCGTTCATAAACAAACTGGCACCCCGGCTCAGTTGGCTTGGGGTGCGTTTATGTGGGTTGCTTGGCTGATGGCTGGGGGCGGGTTCGAAAGACCCCCTGTTTTTATCTAATTATTTTTAAAAAATGATTTTAACTATTATATATATTATATATTTAATCATATAAATATTAATTAATTTATACAATCAATAACAAATTTATTTTTTTCTTAAGAACAACATATTAACAAGTCGTTCTTCGAATCTTTGTTACAAACAATATATATATATATATATGATGAGTATCATTACAGAACTCTTAAATTATTTATGAAATTGAAGGAACCCTTAAAAACTAACGTTTTTTATAAATTTTTTTGTATCTTATTGTTATTTGAGTGCAGTTTTATCACTTTTTATATTTACATCTATGATTACAATTATACAAATTAGTTTTTACACATATCTAATTTTCTTTAACACATATGTAAGTTTGTTATTACATAAATTTTACACATATGTAAACTTGTAATTTATATATGTAAATAAAAAATTTATATATTAAACATGATAAAACTACTCTCAAGTAATGTTATTAAATAAAAAAAATATAAAAAATATTTGGTTTTTAGGAGTTCCTAGAAGTTCTTAACTTTTTTTAAGTTTTTAAATGAAACTAACCCTATATATATATAGATATATATATATATATATATATATATATATATATATATATATATATATATATATATATATATATATATATATATATATATATATATATATATATATATATATATGAATATTTAAAGGTCGTTAAAGTTTATAAATGTTTTAATATGGTTTTTGGTTTTAAAATACATAATTAACATATAAAAATATATGTATGTATCTATTGGGGTTAATAAAGATTTTTAAGCAAATAAATATATAAAAATATATTAGATGCATTTTTATTTTAAAATAAATATTTAAAACAAATCTATCTATACAATATATCAAAATTTATAGGAATTTATTTATTTAAGTATTTTAGTTATAATTATAATTTTATGTTATTATTATAAATTTGATAAATAAAAGCAACGATCCAAAGTAATAGAATTTATAATAAATTAATAATAAATATATTTTGTAAGATTTCACTCAATCATCACTTTTAGAGTTTTTATCTAGTTTTAGCTTCGTTATTCAATCCATATTTATATTCCTCAATTTATGTTACTTAGAATTTCTCGTCGGTAATTCCCGAAGAGCTTCGTTTACCGCTTTCTTACCTAATCATTATCTATTGCTTAATCGCTAAGGTGAGTATTTCACCCCCCTCTTTTACTTATTTTATCTTCTAGGGGCATATGCATAAATAGCTATTTTTATATTATATAGTATTCAAACCGCAACTATTTATCTGTAACATCCTACTTTTGGTTATAATAATAAAATAAATTTTGTTTATTTTATAGTGTGTCGTTATCGGTTTAAATAAATACACTAATAGAAGGTGGGCTTGGACTTTAAAAGATGAAATAAGAGATGGAATGGGCCTTAGGTCAATGGGCTTAAGGGAATATAAATACCCCTTAAACCTTAAACCTTTCCATTTTTATTCACCTCTACACCATAGCCTACACCATAAAAAACACACAAGAACACCATCTTATAACCCGAACCAAGATCCGAAGGCGAAAACCCGAGCTTGTTGGTGCTGGAACGTCGTGACGGACCAAAACAACATCAAGGTTTAACCGTGTTCGTAGTTCGGCTCGTTTAAGGTATGTTTATATCGAGAACTTGTTCGTTTAGGTCTGAATAACATCTAGAAATCATAGATCTATTTTAGTATGTTAAAAAAGAATCCAAAATAACAAATCCTACTGAAATTAATTAACATTTGATAGGTTAATTGTTAACCTAAAAGAGCCCGTAATATAGGTCCATAATCGCACCCTTTAAACGTGAATGTTTGGCCGATTTGATGATTGGGGTTTGTTAGCGCGGTGATTCCGAGTTCATGGATACCAAAATCGTGTTGTTTCATTAAAAATCGAGGGTTTAATTGCAGATCTAGTGAATGTTGACTATTTCGTGTTCTTGACAATTTTCACTTTGACCCTAGGTCAAAGTCTGGATAAGACTGATGCAATTCATTAAGGAAGATAACGAATTAGTTCATCAATTCTTTATTCTCAGATAACGAATTAGTTCGACCATTCGTTAAGAGGATATAACGAATTAGCTCATCCAGTTCGTTACGTCCAGATAACGAATTAGGCTAACGAACTAGGATAGCGAACCAGATAACGAATCGGGTGATTCGTTACTCACCAGTTCGGTACTATTAAGATAACGAATTAAGTTATGTTCAGATGACGAATTGGCATGACGAATCAAAGGATGATAAGGGACGAACCATAATAACGAATCAGCTAACAAAAGATAACAAATTAGCCTATGTCAGATAACCCCAGCCAGGGGCTCATCCCCTTGGACTCCGCTAGGGGCTGCCGCCCCTAGAACCCCGCTGCCAGGGGCGCTGCCCCCAGATCCCTGTACGCTGTGGGTAATAATTGAACTAGAAAGACGATATGGGTAGTGATAGTTAATTGATACGTGTAATTGTTATACAGTTAGTCGTGCACAGCTCAAGAAAGGGATTACCATAAACGGTGAACGTAACCACATTCAGGTGAGTTTCTAGCCCCTTTTCATTGTTATGTTTTCGGGGCTGTGTGCATACTCGATGTGAATGTTTATGCACTTCTTTAAATGGTAGGT
>NW_027504657.1:0-21215 GCF_021521415.1 Bidens hawaiensis
GTCCGACATCCAAGCAGCCACCGGTTCAAGAGAAGGCAGCAACGCAAGGTCGATTACCGCGATTCAGGCCGCGGAGCCACCACGAAAAGGATACAGCGGCCCTCGCCCCATGTGCAACAAATGCAAGTACCACCACGAGGTGAATGCGCAAGATCGAATGTGCCAAATGTGGCACGACCAGCACAAGACGAATGCATTGCCGTGTTGAGAAGCTGGAGCCAGTGACAACGCTACCGCATCGCGGAAAGCCAGGACGATTGTTAGTCGGGATTGCCCGCAAAGGGGAACCAAGCTCGCGGGAGAGCTTTTGTGATCGCGGCAGGCGAAGCTAAAGAAGAGCCGAATGTGGTAACCGGTACGTTCTTGCCTTAACGGACATTTTGCATCTGTCTTATTTGATACTGGCGCTGACCTAAGTTTTATATCTGCTGAGTTTAAAAACTCCCTAGGCTTAGCAACCAGTAGGCTAGACACGCCTTATACTTTAGAACTAGCCAATGGTAGGCAGTTATGCGGCGAAACGAAAGAACTGAAGAATGTGTAATAGTCATGGGAGGTCACGGGTTCAATATTAACTTGTTGCCAATAGGCTTGGAAGTTTTGACATTGTGGTAGGTATGGATTGGTTAGTCGAGAACCGCGCGAAGTTATTTGCCATGAGAAGCAGGTTCGGATCCCACTGTTGAACGGAGAAACCTTGGTGATTCAAGGGGAAAGAAGGGGAGTTGCGACGAAACTGATTTTCGTGCCTAAAGGCGCGCAAGTGCCTAAGGAAAGGGTGCTACGCCTTCCTGGCGCTTGTCGTAGAGAAGAAAGGAGATGAGCGAAGAATTGAAGACTTACCAGTAGTGCGCGAATTTCCAGAAGTTTTTCCTGAAGATTTGCCCGGATTGCCGCAGCCGCGACAAGTCGAGTTTCGTATTGATTTGGTCCCAGGAGCTGCGCCAGTAGCTCGAGCGCCTTATCGACTAGCTCCATCTGAGATGCAAGAGCTATCCAATCAGTTACAGGAACTATTGGATAAGGGTTTCATACGCCCAAGCTTTTCACCTTGGGGAGCTCCAGTACTGTTTGTTAAGAAGAAGGATGTTCGTTCAGAATGTGTATTGACTACAGGGAGCTGAATAAGCTGACAGTCAAAAATCGGTACCCCCTTACCGAGGATTGACGACCTATTTGACCAGTTGCAAGGATCCAGTTATTATTCGAAGATAGATCTACGCGTCCGGATACCACAACTTAGGGTCCATGAGGAAGATGTGCCGAAAACAGCCTTCCGAACTAGATACGGCCATTATGAGTTCTTAGTGATGCCTTTCGGCTAACTAATGCGCCGGCTGTTTCATGGATCTGATGAACCACGTGTGCAAACCATACTTGGACAGTTTGTGATTGTGTTTATAGATGATATTCTGATTTACTCTCGGACCAAGGCCGAGCATGAGCAACACCTGAGATTGATTTTGGAATTGTTGAGGAAAGAAAAGTTGTATGCGAAGTTTTCCAAATGTGAGTTTTGGCTTAGAGAAGTTCATTTTCTCGGTCACGTTGTAACACGAGAAAGGAATACACGTTGATCCTTCTAAAGTCAGGCCATCGAAAAACTGGGAAGCGCCAAAAACCCCAACTGAGGTGAGGAGGCAGTTCTAGGGCTAGCTGGCTACTATCGACGCTTCATTGAGAACTTCTCCAAAATAGCTCTACCTCTGACCCGCGCTAACTCAGAAAGACAAGAAGTTTGTTTGGCGAAAATCAGGAAACAGCATTTCAAATGTTGAAACAGAAGTTATGTAGTGCGCCAATTTTGTCTCTGACCGAGGGACGGATGACATCGTCGTTTACTGCGACGCTTCACATCAAGGACTCGGATGTGTCCTTATGCAGCGAGACAAAGTCATAGCGTATGCCTCGCGCCAACTCAAGACAAATGAAAAGAACTACACAACGCATGATTTAGAACTTGGAGCGGTTGTCTTCGCGCTAAAGATTTGGCGCCATTACTCTATGGTACAAAGTGTGTAATCTTTAACGGATCACAAGAGCCTTCAACATATATTTGATCAAAAGGATTTAAACATGAGGCAACGAAGATGGGTTGAATTGTTGAACGATTATGATTGTGAAATCAAGTACGCACCCTGGAAAGGCGAATGTGGTAGCAGACAGCGCTAAGTAGGAAGGAGCGAATAAAAACACTACGAGTCAAGGCTCTAAGGTTGACCATTCACGCAGATCTCTCTACCCGCATCCGAGACGTCGCTCACTAGAAGCCTTGAAACCAGAGTTTGTTAAAAACGAATGCTTGGGGGTATGGTTAAGAATTTGGAACTGAAAGAGAACGGCAATCTATATTTCGCCAACCGCATATGGGTCCCTCTCAAGAGAGGATTGCGCGAACAGGTATTGAACGAAGCCTACAAGAGCGGTATTCCGTACATCCTGGCGCAGACAAGATGTACCAAGATGTTAAAAGCGCTGTATTGGTGGCCCAATCTAAAGGCGCCATCGCGACGTATGTCAGTAAGTGCCTGACGTGTTCAAATGTAAAGGCTGAATATCAGAAGCCGTCGGGGTTACTTCAGCAGCCAGAAATTCCCATGTGGAAGTGGGAACAAATCTCTATGGACTTCATCACCAAACTGCCAAGGACACCTGGGGGTTATGACACGATCTGGGTTATTGTAGATCGGCTAACTAAGTCAGCGCACTTCCTGCCGATCAAGGAAACCGATAAGATGGAAAAGTTAGCCAGATTGTATATTCGAGAAGTGGTTTCAAAACATGGAGTCCCAGTGTCCATCATTTCTGATAGAGATAGTCGGTTCACATCAAGGTTTTGGAGATCGTTACAAGGAGCTCTAGGTACTCGCCTTGATATGAGTACAGCTTATCATCCTCAAACGGATGGGCAAAGCGAGCGAACAATCCAGACATTGGAAGATATGCTGCGCGCTGTGCGCAATCGATTTCGGAGGTAGCTGGGATACTCACCTCCCATTGGTTGAATTTTCTTACAACAATAGCTATCACACAAGCATTAAGGCTGCGCCGTTCGAAGCTTTGTATGGTCGCAAGTGTAGATCCCCACTGTGCTGGGCTGAAGTGGGTGACAAGCAAATGACTGGTCCAGAATTGATCCAAGAAACAACAGACAAGATTTTTCAGATAAGGGATCGCCTTAAGACAGCGCGCGACAGACAGAAGAGCTACGCAGATGTGCGAAGGAAACCATTGGAGTTTCAAGTAGGGGATAGAGTACTTTTGAAAGTCTCTCCATGGAAAGGAGTCCCCCGTTTCGGCAAGCGAGGAAAGTTGAATCCACGCTACATTGGACCATTTGAGATCCTGGAAAGGATCGGTCCGGTTGCTTATAAACTCCGTTTACCCGCCGAACTCAGTGGAGTTCATGATACGTTTCATGTGTCCAACCTCAAAAAGTGCCTATCTGACGAAACGTTGATTTTGCCGTTGGAAGAGATTCACATCGACAAACAGCTGCACTTCGTAGAAGAACCTATAGCAGTAACCGATTGGAAAGAACAAAAGTTGCGCAGAAGCAGAATCAAGTTAGTAAAGGTTCAATGGAATTCGAGGCGTGGGCCTGAATTCACTTGGGAAAGAGAAGACCAGATGCGCATGAAATACCCACACCTCTTTCAGAGCATGGCTTCTGCCAGCAACGTCTCCTAAATTTCGGGACGAAATTCGTTTAACGAGGGGAGAATGTGACACCCGGTAAATTCCCAACCCCTTAAACTAAGTAATCAACCTAATAATTAGGTGATTGTGAATATTAAGCGCGCCATATTAGTCAGCGCGTGCATTTGTTATGTGCGCCCTGCGCGAGCGCGCCATGTTAGTCAGCGCGTGCATTTGTTATGTGCGCCCTGCGCGAGCGCGCCATGTTAGTCAGCGCGTGCATCTGTTATGTGCGCCCTGCGCGAGCGCACCATGTTAAGAACCAGCGTGAGCATATGTTATATGCGCCATGCGTGAATGTTTTGGCTTTATGTTTTCATGTAACTTAACGTTATGTTGTCTATGGGTTGACCATCCCGCATGATGCTAAGGCGGGTGCATCCTAAATCGTTTATGCGCGTGCGGAAGGGAACTAACCTCCCCGCATGGCGGGAACATTGAGAGCTAGTTTGTCTGAAGCTCCAAGATGGAATTGACTTCAACATGACTGATCACTATGTTGAAATACCAAGACCACTTGGAGGATTTACAAATGAAACTCAATGTCCCTAACTGCGAGAAGGTTACGCACCTACCCGCAGCAAAGAAATGTCCTTCACGCAGAAAGCTATGCGCACAAAGTGATGCGCACAGAACACAGTCTATTCTCCAGTTATAAGGAGATTACTCCCGCCCGAAAGGAAACAGTAGCGTGTTTCAGAGATTTTCCACTTTTTACTGTACACTGACAAAAGTACCTGAAAAAGCACACTGTAACATGAAAAGTCAACTGTCAGCCACCCTATTCTCACCAACCCCAGACCTGCATGTTCTGTCCAAATCAAATCAAAATCTTTTATCCACCACTCCACTCTTAAGTAAATAATAATAACTTCCATACTTTATCATTATTACATTTAGATATGAAAAGATTTCAATCCCCTAAAGCAAGGGATTGTGTTCCCTTGAGTTTGCCTATAAATTTGTAACCTAAATTATCACCCAAAACACACTTCAAAGAACTACAAACTTGCACTAATCCTCTCCCAAGCATCCGTTGTTTTCATTTCCGATCCTGTTACTAGGTAAGCCGAGAATATAACCCTGAGATCTACTTTCCAACCCTTATGTTCTCCCGTTTATTGATCTTAATACATATACTTCTTGTTATTTAATCGTATTCTAGACCTTCGATTCCGAGGCCAACACCAAGAAAACCCGAATCTCGATTAATCCCTTAACAAGAACCTCAGGTGAGTCTCACAGCCCCTATTTTCACTATTTTCACTATTTTAAACTGTTTTCGGGGCGAGGGACACGTACCTAAATAATGTTTTATCATGGTATACTTACAAGCTATGCAAGCGATTATGTGTTTAAATTATATTTCATGATGAGCAATGCGAACGGTTATCTAAGGTTTTCGATGTATGTGCGCTAGAACTCGAGTAAGTGATCACTTTACCATTGGAACTCTAAGGGTAGGGACTGCTGGTTTGATCCACCCACTCGTAGGGGTCGCACCTCTTTGCATGGACGAGTGCCTAGTATGGTCATGGGGCAGTACTATGGGTTTGAGCCCGCTCGTAGGGGTCGCGCCTCTTTGCATGGACGAGCGCCTTGTTTTCCGGCACAACGTCCGCGCGTAACCCGCGGGACGGAATTATTGATTAGCTCGTAGTGGCAGCGCCACTTTGCATGGACGAGCACATTTTCCTGAAACGTTCGCGCGTAACCCGCGGGACGGTATTACTTATTTTAGCTCGTAGTGGCAGCGCCACTTTGCATAGACGAGCACAGTTCCCAGAAATGTTCGCGCGTAAACCGCGGAACGATTTTATCAGAATATGTTGATAGAACTATGTTTTACCAAGCATGTGTTTTAATGATGCTACCAGAATTATGTTTCAGAATGATTATGATGCAATACGATTTATCAAGTTACTAAAACTTGTGAACTCACTCAGTTTATACTGATTCAAATGTTTTTACGTGTCTTTCAGGAGATAATTAGGTAGCGCATGGAGTCACACTTAGAGCACCTCACGCTGAACATCTAAACTAGCTTTTTGGAAGATTTTAGTTCTATCCCTTCGATGCGCGTGGTTGTTCCCGCCGCGCATGGGGATATGGCGTGGAAATCTTCAACAATTTTATACTTGGATGTTTTTATGTAATTTTTAAACAATGTAATGTATTTGTATTAAACTTTTCATGCGCAATGAAAATCTTACTTTGAATGTTTGCAATGGCCCGTGCTTAAGTATCAATTCCCACTCGCGCGGGCCCGGCTGTTTCCGCCGCTCAGGGCCGGGTGTGACAAACCCAATATCCCAACCTTTGAAATCCTTCAAACATATACACATATAATCCGAACCATAAACCCATTACCCATAACAAGTACAAACATTCTAGAAAGCCCATCAAATGAACCCATCCAATCTCAAACTAATATTCCTGACCCATTCTCAATTTCACCTACCAGCTTCCCTTCCCCCGATGCCCATTTTAGACTATTTGACATGCACATGGATGTTTTGGTTGAGAATGTTAATTTGAAAAGGAGAATGAGAAGCTAAGGAAACGAAATGTTGATCTTGAATCCCAATTGGCACAGGCCCTAACACAGATTCAAACCTTGGTCACTGAGGTTGAGAAGACCTTAGCTGCACCAAAACAGGGGGAGAATCCACCTGTGGTCAATGTAACTAATGATGATGTAGATGTTTTGAAAATAGTATTTGATGTGTATGGGAGTGATGAGGAGGATGTTAAGGAGGTGGAGGATGTTGATGGATATGAAGCAGATCTGTAAGAAGAAATGGTTCCAGATTATGATGTGCATGAAAATGACAGTGTAGTGGAGAAAAATGTGGTTAAGAAGGAAATTGAGAATATTGTGGAAGAGAATACTAATAATATAATAAATGAGGCTACGGTGACAGAGGTTGTACTAATGAACCCCAAACTAATGTGATTGTTGAGGATGGAAGTGGAACTGAGGAGGTTGTAATCTCAGGAAAAACTGAATTGCTGACAAATAAAACTGCTAAGCTGAATGAAAATGATGATGATATTACTTTAAAGCTCAAAGAGGTGGATGAGGAATTGAATGACTTATTTGATAAAATTGATAATTTTTTCCGATGAACCAACTGTGGTGAGGGAAGTAGGTCCATTCAGGCCTATAACTATTGAAGAGGAAAAGAGGAAATTAAAAGGAAAAGTTGTTGCCGAAAATGAAGATCAACTACAACCTCTGGATACCAATAAGGTAAAATCAAGTGATGAAGTGTTGATGATTGATGAATGTGCTGAAAAGGCTGCAAGGAGACATGACGAATTGTAGGGGAATGGATGCAGAGGGAGATGATCTCAAGATTCCTAACTGATAAGGAACTTAAAGATCAAAGGATCATGATGGAAGATGTTGAACTGAGAAAGAATCTGGATGAAAGTCAGGGGAGTTGGATCAAGAGGTGATTGTGGGCCTGTTAAAACTACAACAGATGCAAGAAATTGACAATTCTTTGGCCCTTGTCATATATAAGTTCAAGCAAGATGAAACTAATAATAAACTTGAAAGTAAAAATGATGATAGGCAAGTGGTTCCTGATGCAGAAGAGGCTAAAACTGTGGTTCAAATCTTGGCTGAAAAATGGGACCAACAGATCATTGATGACATAATGGGAAAATCAGTAAAGTTGGGATCCGAATTATTTGAATAAATATGCAAAGAAGTATGTGAGGAAGAGGAGAAGACAAGAGAATATGAACTTGCACCAAAGAAAAAGAAAAGCCCAATCAAACCTATACCCATTCAATCTAAATAGCCTACTGATGTTGAAGATGAGCCTGAAATGAATGAACCAAAATTGATGCTCTTGAGGATCTTTTGGAAGCCGATGATGATGATACGGCTGATTCCCCATATGTGAATATGACTGATGTGCACAGGGAAAATATACAAACCATGTTCGATGAAGCTAAGAAAGAAGATCCAAAAATCATAAGCCTGATGAATCATGGTTACAAGTTTGAGACCCTGGCTCCTATGACTGATGAGAAGTTGCAGGTATTACTAGATGATGAGGTGAAGGAGTTGAAGAAAATGATGGAAAAGAGAAATAGGGACACTCAAAGGTTCCGTGCAGACTTGAGACTTCATGGTTTCTCAAAAAAACAGCTGAGTCACATGAAATTTGAAGAATTGGAGAGTGCCTACAAGACAACAATAGAAAGTGTAAAGAAGGATGAATGGGAGAGGATGAAGAAGGCATTAGATCAGAAAGACAAACTAGAAAAGATTTGGTGGAAAGTGCAAATTTTTAATAGATCATGGAATGACTGTTGAACATGTTGAAGGGATGAATAAGAAGGTTGTTGAAGAGCAGTTTAGGATAATAAGTGAGAAAATCAAGTATGACACAAGTACTATCAGAAAGAAACCAAGACTGATTACATTAATTGAGAAAGAAACAAAAGCATGGGAGGAGGAGCAAGTAAAGTTGTTTGATAGACTGATGGAGGAAAGGGGTAAAGGAGAGAAAACCAAAAATTTGGGCAGTAAAGAAAAACTTTCACTATCTAAGTCTGAGAAAGCAAAATCTAATCAAGAAAAATTTAAATTATCTCAGGCTCCTCCCTTGATGACTGTAAAGGAAGAGCCTGTTGAGGAAGTGGTGAAGAAAAATCTTAAGCTATGGGAGGATGAGAACAAAATCAAAACCTTGAAAGGGTTAATGATGAGTAAAGGAATGGCTGAGGGGGTATTTGACAATCATGGGAAAGGCCGATTGAAAGAATTATTTTATTCTGAGAAAGAAGAATGGGAAAAATTAGAGGCTGGGGAGAGGAGGTTGTTGCAGTTCCAGTGTGGACCATGGGGTGAACCTACTCAAAGTCAAATATCTGTCCCTGTTGGTCCAACTAATGATGAAGTGATGGGGATGATTACCACAATGGCAAAGGAAGAAGAAAATTATCTGAAACTTGTCATGATGCCGAAAGAAAAAATCGTCAATATGTTTGAAAAATCTAGGCATGTGAGAAGACCAATTCCAAAAAAGGCGTATACTCCTAGGTCTTCCACTGTAAGTATCCCAATCCCAACCACCAGAGCCTCTCATCAACGACAACAAAGGCCACCAGCTGAAGTGGACCTACCAAAGAGGCTGTACTGTGATGCAAGAACTAAACGATGAAAGTCATAATGAACAGTGGTGAGTTAAGACACATTGTATTTAAGGATGATTTTCTGGACTTCAAAAAGGAACAATTAGAAGAAATGGCAACCTTGAGCTTATACGATTATCAAGACAGACAGATGTTTGCACGACAACAACAAAATGAATTTTCCAAACATTTAAGAGATCAAGCAAGGAAAGGATTTCAATTATTGAGAAGGAAGAGGAAGTTGGAACTCTCAGAGTTAGAAAGGAAGAAAAGGCAGAGAAGGATGATGGATATTGTGCTTACTAAAGCTTCATGTAAGCAAAAGACCAGATACTCCAATCCTCTTGCCAACTTAAAAGAGTGTTTGAATATGAGGCGGCAGATGACCAGGCCAAATCATGAAGTCCAAAAGAATGGCAGAATTTCTAAGATTGTATTCGAACCACATGATCAATCCTTCATTCTTAGAAATACTGATGGACTAGCCCTGGACATCATACAACGCGACACTGATCTTGAATTTCTTCATGTGGAGGATTTAAAGGATATAATCAGATGGACTCTGCCCTCTCAAAATCCACACCACAGGGAGATTTTCTTGTTCAAGAAGAAAGCCGCGGCAGTCAAACTTGACAGAAGAAGAAAGGCACCAAGTTCAAGACATTAAAGATACTTCCTTTAGTTTAAGTTTGATTTGTAATGTCCTAGTAACAGAATATCAGTTGTAATTTTTCAATAATGTTATGTAATCTTGCTTTCTGAAAGTTTGATATGTATTTATGAAAAGTGTATGTAACCTAATAGGTATTTTGGTGCAGTTGAGTGTGTTCCAATCTAGGGGAGATTGTTGTGATAAGAAAAGACTTAAGGAAGATTGGAATCTTCTCAACCTCTTTAGAAAATGGCTAAGTATGGAAACCGAGCACGCTTGGACCACCCAGCAAGCTTAAACTTAGTCAAGTAAGGTATTTTACTCTTCGAGCAAAGTTATCTTCTGGAATTCTTTGTAAGTGTTAGTTCGAGCAAACTACACTTCATAAAGCAAGGTTGTTCTTCTAGTCAAGCAAGGTTTGTTTCAGAGCAAACTCTTGACTAAACCAAGCTAAAACCAAGTATATTGGGATATCGAGCAAGGTTTATTGATAATAAACAGTGGTCCTAGCAAGCTTGAAGGAAGTTGATAAAGAAATTACTTAAGGACTTCTAACGAGCAAGGTTCAACCCCGAGCAAGCTACAGTGTCACCAGCACACTTAACTTGTTATAATAAGTTAAAGACAAAAGGTTGAAGGGATCAATGAAGGACAAGTTTGCTCATAGGATAATATCAAGCAAAGTTTGATATTATCATAAAGATTGAAGTCTGCTTGAAGAATATTTTCTTAGGAAAATATTCTAAGTAAAGCTTACTCTGAGAACTGTATCCCAGCATACTTAATGGTTACCAGGTCTGCTCGCTAAAGACAAAAGCTGCAAAACTTGCTCGAAGACCTATTTACACTTAGAATGTTTTGTAATACGTTTGAATATGTTTAGTATCAATCATTAGAGTTTCTTGAAGGAATGTCAGGTGTCAGGGCAGGCCTATAAACGGTAACTTTAGGGCACACCTATGACAACAACGGAAACTGCTAATATTGTGATTGTAACGACTGTCTTTATCTTGTATGGAAAAGTTGCCAAGAATCAAAACATTCCACCTTGAAACCCTAATTGGTTTACATTGTATCCTTCACAATATATATGAAAATCTTTTGAGTTACTTTGTGTGTTTTGTTACTTTCCTATCCGTTGAGCAACATTAAGAGTCTTACTGAATCCGCCTTTAATATTATTTTGTTCTTTTCACAAAAATAGTATGTTGTAGCCTTCTTGTCATCACGTGAGTGTGGTCTATGATTGTGAGTGATTGAGCTATTGAGTGAGCTATTCGGGACCGACATACCCCATTCGTCAACTTCCCATGACAAATGGATACGTATCAAATAATAATTAAGGTCCATTCGTTAAACATCCTTAACGAATGGACAGTGATAAATACAAATGGTCTCATTCGTTAAACATCATTTACGAATGAGCCTTAACAATAAGGAATGGGACTTATAAATTACTAAAATGCCCTTACATTAAAATAATAATAAGTTACAAACAATTACAAAGACTCGAGATGACCAAAATCATGCACTAACAATCTATTTTATACTTTTGAAGCATTTTAGTCTTTAAAAACTGGCATGTCCGTTGGTTTTAACGAAATAACACTATTAGACTTATAAACGGGCTCTCTTTCAAAATTCGCTTATTCTTAACATTTTCTAACTAATTTGTGGACATTTTAACTCAAAATCTTCTGTTCTAAAAACATATTCTTGCATTTTCGGTTTTTAAGAAATACATGGTTTTCATTTTGTTCCAAAAATGCCCTCAACCACGTTTATTGATTACAATCCAGATTTTCACAACAAAATAGGTTTGGACTTGTCATAATAGATACTAGTGACTTACTAAAAGTTTTATATTGATAGTAGGGTTCTGGGAATCCAAACAGTGGCTTCGGTTCGGTTTTGGCCCGTTAGCACATTTATGTTATATTTTTAACAAAACTTTTGGTTATAAATCATTTTAGGACCTGTTATAATACAATAAAATAAGTGTTTTAACATTTCATAGTTATTATAAATGTATTCAGGGATTCTCTTGCGAGTACTGCTCGAGTTTTGGCTCGTTTGGGCTCGTTTGGGCTCTAGTTCGGTTCTAAAGCGATGTATCACTTAAAATAAGTTTGGGTCAGTTTATATTTATTAAAACGTTGCATCTAAGGCTGCAAATATATGCTATAAGATTATATAGGTTGTAGGGCTCATTTCTTAGTTAAATAAATCACTAAAGTGTCGGTTTAGATGGTTTAAAATACACGGATTGTTATTTTCAGTCGGATTTGGTCTTCTCTAGGTTTAGTGAGTTAAATAACTTCTAGAAATCGTGTTAGATGCCCAGAAGTTAATATAGTCTCATATCGGTTTGGTTTTCAAGTTAGTTTACATGTAAACGTGCCACCGAATGATCCTAAATTTGCCACGGTTTTGGGGCCTGCACATTGTCTAGGTTTTAGAATTTCTTGATCGTGTAATTATTTTGTTCCTCTTTTTAAAATAATCTAAATAAGTTGGATTTAAGGTCTTTATCAGTTTTGCATGTGAAAGTGGTGGTTATGGTGATTCCGGGCTTGCTGTGGTTACCACGAGTTCTGGCCGGGTCTGGGATTTATAAACGGGCTAGATTCTATAATTCTGTAAGTTTATAAGGTTAAATGGTTCAGCTTTGCATCCTATTTGCTTGGTTTTAAAAACTGAGTTTCTCGTTAAGTTTTTATGATTGTAAAAATTAGTTTGTAGTTGGTAACGAGTTAGGGTTCAAAACGAGTTAATGGCTTATACATGAGCATGATATTTCACGTATATGGCTAATCTCAGAGCAACACATGGGCTTCCAAAAACTTTAATTAGGCGAGATAGATAATGAACACGTACTCACAGGTTCTTCGAATTACTGGATACTTTCCACATGTTCGGTTTCCCCGGTTCTTAGGGCTCTTAGATAACAATATAGGAGGAATTTAGGACTGGGGTTATTCTAAATGAGTTAGGACAGGATGATAGAACTAATCACGACTTTGAATGGAGGAAGAACACGTTACCTTACACGAATGTTCCTGCTCAAGTCCTTGTGTTCTGACTATAAAACTCATTTCTTGATCATGAAAGAGTGTTTATCTTGTTTTGTAGAGGCAGAATAGAAGCTTCACAGATTATAAGGCTGTAGGAAATAAAGTTGCAACAAATACTTCGTTTATGGTGATGGCAGACGATTATGGATTGGTGGGGATGTTTGGTCGAATAGAAAGATAGCATGGAGAGCGGCAGATCGAATAGAAAGATAGCGTGGAGAGTTCAAAATGGGAGGTTACGTGATCTGATAAAGATTCTTTTTAAGATATTTAAGAGATTATAAAAGATGTAGTTTTATAAGATAATTAAAATAAAATAGAGAATTAAACTGAGACAAGGGGCCACGATTTTATTTTATTTTTAAAATGAAAGTTAGAGTGTTTATACTTTATTGTTATTGATAAAATGATAGAATTTTTATTTTTCAATGCTTATCTCCTCCTTGTCATTCATAATATATTTATATCAATACAACGTAATCTCCTAAAGGTATAGGAGATATTATACAATCATGTCCTTACACTATACAATTAATACCAAATATAAGTATAGTCTATTACACCCTCGCTGTCGAAGCAGGAGGTGACTGTATGCTGAGACTGACCGAAAGTCTTCAAATAAAGTGCGAGGTAGGCATTTCGTGAAAATATCAGCAATCTAATAAGAAGAAGGACGTGATGAATGCGGACTTGACCTGTTGTACTTGTTCACAGACAAAGTGTATATCTAACTCGATGTGTTTCGTGCGCTGATGATTAATGGGATTTCTAGAAAGGTATATAGCACTGACGTTGTCACAATATACAAGTGTGGCATGTAACAGAGGATGATGAAGCTCCAAAAGTAGATCGCGAAGCCAACAAATTTTGGCCACGACATTTTCCACTCCGCGGTATTCCTCCTCAGGACTAGAGCGAGATATAGTTGGCTGACACTTAGATGACCAAGAGATGAGATTGAACTGTAATATACAACATCACCCGAGGTGGACCGGCGGGTGTCCGGACAACCGGCCCAGTCAGCATCAGTATATGCAAGTAAAGATGGATCAACAGTATTACCTAGTGTGAGGGCGAAGTTTATTGTTCCTTGAACATACCGTAAGATACGTTTTAGAGCATCCCAATGTGTGGATCGAATGATGAATGATAGAATGTTTATTTTTCAATGCTTGCCTCCTCCTTGTCACAAATAATATATTCATATCAATACAACGTAATCTCCTAAATGTATAGGAGATATTATACAATCTTGTCCTTACATTATATAATTAATACCAAATATAAAGGGATGTTTGTTTGAGGTCTTAATGGGACCATTCAGAGATCTATGTATGATTCACTCAGATTTAGAGTGTTTGGTTCAATAAGAGGGTAGGTCTGAAAGCTTATTGGACCTCTTACCCATTTAGATTCAGAATAACACTGAATGGTAAGTAAGACCTAATTGCCCTGCATCTCCCTTCCCACCTACACGCCATTACATTCCCTTAATTGTCTCTGCTCCTTTAATACAGAAGGTCGATGTATAAAAGCAGTCTGATTACATCCCTTCGACGCAAGACCAAGTTGATTTCAACCCATTCGACTCCATAAAGGTACGCTTTCGACTCGATTCAATCCCTACCCTCGTTGATTTATGTTTTTTCTAACCTCTAGGGTTTGGGTATGGTTTCAATGCATTTGTGTTTTATGTATAATAGACATATGTTTTTTTTGTTTGTATAAATAACTTTGGTAGGGTTCAAATAAATATTGTGTTAGTATTTAATCGATTTCAGATTTAATTGATTTCCATTATCGTGTGCTAATCATCACTCTATTACATTAACATCCCTCTAATTCTATTCAGATTTAATTGATTTTTTATTTCTATTTAATCGATTTCTATTGAATATGAATCATTTGGTTTTTTTTTTTTTCAATTGATGTGAATTTTGGAATATTAAATTGTTCGATGCTTGTTAATAAAGAAATATTCAACATGAATTATATGGTTTCATCCTAGTTTAATCTTATTTCACTTGTGATTGTAAATATGATATACGCACTTGTTACTTTGCCAAATGGAAATCTTGTTATTACTTTCGTGAATGCAGCATTTTATATGATATTTTAGTGAATTATGAGAAGTCTTCTGTGTGCACAAGGGTAGTATATTTACATTCTTTGAAATGAGCTTGATGATTGTGTACTAATATAACCATAAAACTTTGGATTTGATCTTTATTATAAACAGATATGATATGAAAATCGCCAGTTTAAACAAGCTGAGATTGTATCTTTTTCCGTAGTGTTAGTGTGTGACTAATTTGGACCCAATTCAACAAAGAAGTCATCAACAAGTTAGTAGTATTTTCATTCTGCTCTCATGACTTTAGCAAATTTTAAATCTTGACATCAACTACACATTTATTGATAAACATTTGTGTTCGTTGCAAGTATTATTTGTAGTTTTCTCATATGTAAGTTTTTGATTTATTTATTTTAGGTAATCTACTGCACATGTTTAAGTTAGAATGCATATAAGCAGAGGTATGTATGTAATCTTAAATCTTCAATTTAACAACATTAGCTTCAGTTTTGTTGTCTATATACTCACCTTTGATGTGTATTTTCAGATTGCAAAGTAGGTGACAAATTGGTGAACTGTAACTACATCCTTACCAAATCTCTTCATTAATTTGGCATCTCCAATTATATATATAGTCATATACCATTCCACATGTTCTTTTTAGCTACGGTTATTGGCCTAAGTTCTAAGTATTCATCTTGCACATCCTTAGTAGTTTGACAACTAATTCTTGTTACTTAAAGCTTGTTATTATAATTTGTCTAAAACATACTACCCTTGTTTCCTTGGCTTTCCCTTCTCCGGCCATGGTCGGTTTAGGTGTATTGCTAGGCAAGGCTTAATGGAGGACTATTATAGTTCTTGATTAAACACTTTAATTTATGTAAGCTTACAAAAGTTGTTTAGTTTCTAATTTCTTTTGTTTCCAAATCATTTTAATGAGTTCTATGGTATTGGGTATGTGGCAACCATCCTCGGTATTATTCCGAGTCAAGGACCGAACCAAAACCGAACTCTTGTTTAAATACTTTATTATTATCATGTTGTATGTAAGTCTTGAGTATTATCGTTTCTAAGTTTATCTTAATAGTTCAATGGTATTGGGTATGTGGCAACCATCCTCGGTTTCATTCCGAGTCAAGGATCGAACCGAAACCGAACTTTCGTTTAACTCTTTATTTAATTGTTTTAATACAAATTGTGTAACATTCGTTAATTTTCAAAACCGAAAAAAAACCCGACCCGTTTTAAATTTTCGGTTTTATTTCTATATATTTAATTTTATATATTTTAATAATATTATTAATTAATCTCAATTTTTGTTAATGCATTTTATGTGATCATTTCAATGCAATTATACTTTTCACCACCCTTATAGTATTAGATACTCATTTAAAGCATTCACAATCAAGATCAAATATTTATGTACATGTCCCATTCAATTTACTAAAATTATTATTTAACTACTACTACTACTTTTAATATTATTATTATTATTATTATTATTATTATTATTATTTCATATGTTACTTTACTAATAAGAACTAATGAATGTTTTAATTAAATAGAATTTATTAAAATAGTTAAACCTCTTGAATGCCTCATTAAACTATTTTTAATTTGTGTTTTAAGTATATTAAACATGATTTAAATTCATAAATTCTTTAAAGAATAGCCACTCTAAAAATCCACCATAAAAGGAGGACTAATGCTCCATTATTTTCACACTTCAATACATTATTTTCTTAAGATTAAGAGCACTAACAAGTAAATTTCTACCATTTCATGCATTTTATAGATATTGTTTTAATATTTATCTTGAATGTTCATACTTGTTCATAAGTTGTTCTTCATGGATATCCAAGATAAACACTTTGATTTTCTAAATATTATGTCAAAACTAGTTATTTTGCAAGAACAAATATAAATATTATCTAGATGTTATTATCCGTTGATCATCATAAACTTATAAACCTTTTTATTTTAAATAAGATGATATATACAAAATGGTTTTAATTAAAGATATCTTATAATAGAACTAGTATACTTTATTTCTCTAGATAATTAATTATTTTTTTTTTGTTTCAACATAAACTAATATCTATAATTTTTTTAAAATAATTCATGCAAAACACTTAAGTTAATTAATTAGTAAATTAGTTATTTATGTTACTAGAATAAGAAATAAAATGTTTAAATAATAAATTGTTATTAGTATTGTTATTTAATCTTATATTAATAATTTATAGTTATTCATCTACAAATTATTCTTCACCTAATAAATATCAAATGATTTATATAAACTTTAATTCATTTTTGTTAAACTCATTTTAAATAAAGAAATCCCTCAAGTCCCCTTTTGCTATAAGTTAATTAACTTTATAACTCTGGTAGCTAGTCCTTGATTTTGTATCTTCGTTATTATTTATAGTTTCGTGAGATTCAATTGCTTCGTTTGTTAACTCGCCTTCGTTATTATTTCAAGTTGTCTCCAATATCAAAGGTGAGTTTCTCACACCCCTTTTTACGCTTTTACTTTTGGGGGGTAGCATATATATCCTATCCAAATTAAAATTTCGTTTATTCATTATTTACAAACAACAATTCGTTACATGAACTTGTGTGTTTACTTGCTTACTTGCTCAAAGATTGCATGCTCATGGTTTCCTCTTTAAGTATGATCATACGACCCCCTATGCACTCAAGACCTCGATGTTATGAGTGGAATAGGGGCCCCCGATCTGAGTACGTTGGTTGTTACCAACGGAAAAGACACTTACTTGCGCTATTATCCGAATACGTTGGTGCACAATCCCAACTGGAAAGGACCTTACTTGCTCATTTACACTTGTTCATGGAATTGTAGATTTTTATGTACTTATATCAAAACTTGTGTGAACTCACCAACTATTCATTTAGTTGAAATGAGCTTGATGATTGTGTACTAATATAACCATAAAACTTTGAATTTGCTCTTTATTACAAACATATATGATATGAAAATCGCCAGTTTAAACTAGCCGAGATTGTATCTTTTTCCGTAGTGTTAGTGTGTGACTAATTTGGACCCAATTCAACAAAGAAAGTCATCAACAAGTTCGCAGTATTTTCATTCTGCTCCCATGACTTTAGCAAATTTTAAATCTTGACATCAACTACACGTTTATTGATAAACATGTGTGTTCGTTGCAAGTATTATTTGTAGTTTTCTCATATATATGTTTTTTGATATATTTATTTTAGGTAATCTACTGTACGTGTTTAAGTTGGAATGCATATAAGCAGAGGTATGTATGTAATCTTAAATCTTCAAATTAACAACATTAGCTTCAGTTTTGTTGTCTATATACTCACCTTTGATGTGTATTTTCAGATTGCAAAGTAGGTGACAAATTGGTGAACTGTAACTACATCCTTACCAAATCTCTTCATTAATTTGGCATCTCCAATTATATATATAGTCTTATACCATTCCACATGTTCTTTTTAGATATAGTTATTGGCCTAAGTTCTAAGTATTCATCTTGCACATCCTTAGTAGTTTGACTTCTCAAGGTCAAGCTTATGCAAATCTTGTTTTTAACTAATTCTTGTTACTTAAAGCTTGTTATTATAATTTGTCTGAAACATACTCCCCTTGTTTCCTTGGCTTTCCCTTCTCCGTCCATGGTCGGTTTAGGTGTATTGCTAGGCAAGGCTTCATGGAGGACTATTATAGTTCTTGATTAAACACTTTAATTTTTGCTTTAATTTAATTGTTGTTTATTTTCTATTTACTTTAGTTTCCAAATCATTTTAATGATTTCTATGGTATTGGGTATGTGGCAACCATCCTCGATCTTATTCCGAGTCGAGGGACCGAACTAAAACTGAACTCTTGTTTAAATACTTTATTATTATCATTTTTAATGTTAGTCTTGTGTATTATCATTTCTAAGTTTATCTTAATAGTTCAATTGTATTGGGTATGTGGCAACCATCCTCGGTTTCATTATGAGTCAAGGACCGAACCGAAACCGAACTTTCGTTTAACTCTTTATTTAATTGTTTTAAAAAAAATTGTATGTACGATTTAAGTGGTTAAGCTTTTATATTTACATTTTTGAATTTTTTATTATATTATGGATTTGTTGAACCCAAGCTTGGTCACTGTAACGATTCCGGCAACTCCAGGTATACCCTAGCCGGAATATACTATTTACGTGTTATTTAATACTGATTATATGAGTTATAGTACGTTTATACGAATATATATGGTTCACAGTATGAATTATACTCAATTATATAGTGAATCGTATTGGAATTACAATTAACCAATGAACGATTATTGAAACCCGAACGAATCGGGAATTACATTATAGACGAAGTATATAATGTTTAGTGATATTTACGAGGTATTAATGCTTCGGGATAAGTGAATTATAGCACAGAAAAAGGATTTCGATTTATTAGTACGTCGGTACGATAAACGAAACCTTTAACACCAAACCAAGCAAGAGACGATCAATCAAGCCGAAAAAGATGCGTAATTATTAATAATATGATGTTTTAATGTCATGGTTTAAGTTTTTAAAGTTTTTAAATCAGTTTTATATAAATTTTACTTTAAACCGAAAAAACGACCATTTTAATTTCGTTTCAAGCCGAATTACGAGTTTAAACGAGAAACGAACTGAACCAGATTATCCAAAACATTATCCAGATTACAAAAATCGGAATGTGTGGCCTAGAATGAATGTGTGGGCCCCACCCCACACATAATGTAGACCGATCGGTCTTGTTATGCATACACACATTTCATTTTTTCTTTTTTTCATCAAAACTCTCCCAAAAATCCTTTCATATCTTTCAAGTATACAACCAAGATCATCACTTTAACCAGATTTGAAGGTAAAATACATGATTTAAGGCTTTAATCTTATTCCTAATTCTACAATATTGAGAAAAGGAGGTTTCATGTGAAAAATGGGTGAAAACCCGAGATGAAACCGATTCTCGTGTGATCAAGGGATGTATACAAGTTATACAAAGGATCTTGATCCAAGTGAGTAGTTAAAAGTGTTTTAGAATGAATTTTTACGGTTGAAATCTTGTCAAATGAGTTTTCCATGTGAAAGACGGGTGAAAACCCGAGATGAAATCGACTCTTGCATGAACAAGAGATGTATACATGTTATACAAAGGATCTTGGTCCAAGAAATGAGTAAAAAGAGTCGAGAACGGATTTTTACGGTCAAAATCGTTGTTTTGAAGTTTTAGCCGACACTAGGAAAGAAATGGCTTGATTGTGGGTATAACTTGCTTGGTGTGGTGTTGATGTGCTTGTAAGTGTTGTATCTAGCGGCTAGCAAAGGCTAGAAACCGAGATCCTTGCGATCTAAAGCTAGAAAACACAAAATAGTCGGTTTTCGTGTGTTATGAAAAAAATGGACAGATTTACGTGTGCTTAGAGTCGGGTCACGAAATTTCACAGAGATGATCTACACGTGAAAATATGAGATCTGTGAATTTTTGGTAATTTTTGGATTAAAGATGAATATTTGGTGAATTTAATGCTCGGTTTTGGCCAAAAATAGTGAAAAATAGCAAAACATGATGAAAAATTCCGGAAAATTTAAGATAAGCTTTTTATAACATATAAAAGTCACCCACAAAATTTGAGCTCAGTTGGAAAGGTCTAAGTAGGCTTTTCGGTGAAAACGAGTTCTAGGGCTTTCTAGCTCGGTTTTGGGGTGAAAATGGCTTGAAAAATAAGTTTTAAATTCTGGAAAAATTCCAGGGAGTTATGAGGATGATAAAGATCATCCCAGAAAAATTTGGGAATTTTCTAAAGTGTTTTGGTATTTTTGATATATTTAGTGTTTTAACAAGATTTAAAAATAGATAAATAAATGTAAATATAGGAAAATAAATCTGGGAAAATTCCAGAAAGTTATGAGGATGATAAAGATCATCTCAGAAAAATTTGGGAATTTTCTAAAGTGTTTTGGTATTTTTGATATATTTAGTGTTTTTAACAAGATTTAAAAATAGATAAATAAATGTAAATATAGGAAAATAAATCTGGGAAAATTCCAGAAAGTTATGAGGATGATAAAGATCATCCCAGAAAAATTTGGGAATTTTCTAAAGTGTTTTGGTATTTTTGATATATTTAGTATTTTAATAAGATTTAAAAATAGATAAATAAATATAAATATAAGAAAATAAATCTGGAAAATTTTTACAAAAATTCCTTTCTGTCAAATTAAGTTTTGTGCAAAATTTCAAGACCCGAGACTAATCGGGTAATTATTTGTGCTAAAAAGAACATAAAAACAAGTTTTTAAAGCTTAAAACGTGTAAACCGGCAAAGTTCGCATAAGCGAGCTGACTGGTACATGAAAACTCTAAAAATAGACTATTTCATAAATCTAAGTAAATTAAGTAAAAATAAATCATCCGAAAATAATTCGGATGATTTGGGTAATTTTACCCGATTTTACCGTTTCCGGCACCGAAATACCGGAAACGGGCCCCGCGGCCAAACGGGGGTGTCAAACCGAGCTATAATTTCATCATC
>NW_027504658.1:0-20020 GCF_021521415.1 Bidens hawaiensis
CATAGTTCAATCCGTGCTCCCAAATGAGCACAAAAACGAGGGAAAACATCTGTGCAAGTGTAAACAAAGAAAACCGTAAACGATAGGTCTCCCGTGTTTATCCAATGGATCCATGAAAACTTCGGAATAGGCCAAACAAAGCGGTTAATGATACACACATACAAATAAACAGCCAAGTAAACGTCCTCAACACATGGGATACTGCGCGACTAAAGTTCATAAACAAGTTTAAGACTCTAAGTTTGTATGAACACATGAACATCCAAAACATTAAAAATAAAAAGGGATTAGGTACGAGATTACTCACTTGATAAACGGTGCGGTGAAAGATAAAGCAAGAACCAACTTTAAACAGGCACAAGTTAACCTATAATTAAATATTATTGTTTTAACGATTGGTTTTAATGTCTTGAATATATGATAGCATAGTAATATGTATCTTTAACAAATTATTATATATATATTATAGATTACCGGAAAACAGGGCAGAACAGGAGAGACGACGAAGGCAGAGAGAGGAGACGGCAGAGGACAACGGCAGAGAGCAAAGGAAGAGAAAGATAATAAGTGTTTGTGGTGTGCAGTGTTAAGAAAATAGCATTATTATTTATAGGGAAACCCTAGGGAACACAATCCCTAGAAAAGGGGAAAAGATCTTCAACAGGATCAAGCAAAAGATAACAAAAGCAAAAAGGTTCCAAAAGCAAAAGATATCAAAAGATATGGCAGCTGCAGCGGACAAGGGAAAGCTGACAGGTAACAGTAAACAGGCATGGGAGGGTCAGATAAAGGTACTGGTCAAGCATGGAAAAGCAGATCTCAAAAGATAATGTCAGTCACTTTTTCTGCCAACCAATGGGGGTTGGTGCGCATACTGCGCCAAAAGTGGCTTTTCGGACATAAGACAGGTTAGGTCAACAGCACAGAAGATAAGACATCACAAAAGCAAATAGGCTGGATAACAGAAGAAAAGATACAAGTGAAGCGCGAGAAGGCTCGAGCGCACGCGCGAGGGCGAAGGCAGACAGAGAACAGTCCACAGCGCGCCGCGGGAAGAACTAAAATCCTTAGCGCGTCGCGGGAAGAACTACCATTCTTAGCGCGCTGCGAGAAGAATTACAATTCTTAGCGCGTCGCTGGAAGAACTACCGTTCTTAGCGCGCTGCGAGAAGAACTACAATTCTTAGTGCGCTGCGAGAACAGTTCGCCTCGCGTATCGCAGGAACAACTGGTCTTCGCGCAGGCTTCCTTGTAAGGAGTCTGGCGCGTGGAGCTGCGCAGACATCCCTAGGCGGGAGGAACCAAAGGACAAGCAAAGAGTTAAGAGAAAAGGAGGGGGGGGTTCAAGGCTAAAGGGCGGAACAACGACAAGAGAGAGAAAGAGGGACGGGACGGCGGGAAGGAAAAGTGAGAAGAAGGAGGAAGGAGAATATATTATTATTATTAAAAGTAAAGTATAAGTATAAATAAATATTAAATCATAAAAGAAAGAGATCGGATCGGAGAAACGGGTACCTGGGTCGGGTCGGATCGGGGCAGATGTCACAGTCTCCCCTACTTTAAGAAATTTCGTCCCGAAATTTATCTCGAAGTAGGTTGCGCAGAGAACAGGTGCGGGTACTTGATCTTCATTTGATCTTCCCTTTCCCATGTAAACTCGGCTCCGCGCTTGGACTCCCAGCGAACTTTCACGATAGGGATGCGACTGCGCTTGGTTTGCTTAACCTCGCGATCCATAATCTCAACAGGCTTCTCAACGAAATGCATAGATTCATCAACTTGAACATCATCAAGTGGAATGTGAAGGTTCTCGTCAGCTAAATACTTCTTGAGATTGGATACATGGAACGTTGGATGCACATTACTGAGCGTGGGCGGCAGGTCAAGTCTGTAGGCAACTTTTCCCACACGCGCGAGAATCTTGAATGGTCCAACATATCGAGGAGCAAGCTTACCTTTCTTCCCAAAGCGGACAATACCCTTCCAAGGCGACACTTTGAGGAGAACAAGATCACCAACTTGAAATTCGAGAGGCTTTCGCCTGCGATCTGCGTAACTCTTCTGTCGGCTTCTGGCAGTCAGCAGATGATCACGGATCTTGGCGATTTTATCGGTTGTCTCTTGAACAAGTTCGGGTCCTGTGATTTGAGCTTCACCCACTTCACTCCAACAAATCGGGGAGCGGCACTTACGACCGTAAAGTGCTTCAAATGGGGCCATACCAATACTGGAATGATAGCTGTTATTATAAGAGAACTCGACCAGAGGTAGGTGTGAATCCCAATTACCCCCAAAATCAAGAACACAAGATCGGAGCATATCCTCAAGAGTTTGAATAGTTCGCTCAGACTGTCCGTCAGTCTGAGGATGATATGCAGTACTCATGTCCAAGCGAGTTCCTAGCGCAGATTGGAGAGATTTCCAAAAGCGGGATATAAAACGGCCATCGCGATCGGATATGATGCTCAAAGGAGTACCATGACGGCAGACAATCTCCTTGACATAAAGCTGCGCAAGTTGCTCAACACGGTAGGTTTCACGAATGGGCAGAAAGTGAGCAGACTTAGTCAAACGATCCACAATTACCCAAATGCTATCATGTTTGCTTGCTGTCAAAGGTAACTTGGTAATAAAGTCCATCGCTATACATTCCCATTTCCACACAGGAATTTCTGGTTGTTCGAGCAAACCAGATGGGCGTTGATGTTCAGCTTTTACCTTAGAACAAGTCAGGCATTTAGCTACGAACACAGCAATATCCTTTTTCATACCGGGCCACCAATAAGTAATGCGCAAATCCTTGTACATTTTATCAGCGCCGGGATGAATAGAATACCGAGATTTATGCGCTTCACTCAGGATATCAGCGCGAAGATTCTCATCAAAGGGAATCCAGATGCGATTGAGATAGCAGAGAATTCCACTCAGATTAGGGACAAAATGAGCTTCCGCGCCACACGCTAACTCGGCGCGAAGGTTACCATTACTGATGGATGCGCGCTGCGCGTCGCGAATGCGTGATTCAAGATTGCTCTGAATCGGCGCAAAGTGAAGCTGCATGCGTGGCAAGATACAGCTAAGCTGGCAGGGTTTGCGGCTGAGCGCATCAGCTACCACATTAGCCTTACCAGGATGATACCGGATCTCACAATCGTAATCGCTGATGAGTTCGTTCCATCGGCGTTGTCTCATGTTAAGTTCCTTTTGATCAAAGATATGCTGAAGGCTTTTATGGTCGGTGTAGAGGATACACTTAGTACCATAAAGGTAGTGTCTCCAGATCTTTAAGGCAAATACAACTGCGCCTAGTTCGAGGTCGTGAGTTGTATAATTCTTTTCATGAACCTTGAGTTGCCTTGATGCGTAAGCGATAACCTTGCCTCGTTGCATAAGAACACAACCGAGACCTTGGTTGGATGCATCGCAATACACGACAAAATCTTCATTACCCTCAGGTAATGCTAGAACAGGAGCTTCACACAACAAACGCTTGAGCGTCAGAAAGGCTTCTTCTTGCTTCGAGCCCCAAATATACGGTTTACCTTTGTGCGTTAGAGCTGTTAAAGGCAATGCGATCTTTGAGAAGTTCGAAATAAATCGCCGGTAGTAACCAGCTAAGCCCAAGAAGGAACGGATTTCGGTAGGAGTGGATGGCGTAATCCAGTTCTTGATTGCTTCAATCTTGGATGGGTCGACATGAATACCCATCTTGTTTACAACATGACCAAGAAACTGTACTTCATCCGACCAAAACTCACACTTGGAGAGTTTGGCAAAGAGCTGCTCGGCTCTAAGCTTTTGCAATACCAACCGAAGATGTTGCTCATGCTCGGCCTTGGTCTTAGAATACACCAGAACATCATCGATAAACACAATCACGAATTTATCCAAGAAAGGCCTACACACCCGATTCATTAGATCCATGAAAACGGCGGGTGCGTTGGTTAAACCGAAGGACATGACCAAGAATTCAAAGTGGCCATAACGAGTACGAAAAGCAGTCTTGGGGATATCTTTATCGCGGATGCGCAACTGGTGATAGCCAGAGCGGAGATCGATCTTGGAGAAACAAGAGGCACCTTAGAGTTGATCAAAGAGGTCGTCAATACGCGGTAAGGGATACCGGTTCTTAATGGTGAGTTTGTTCAACTCGCGGTAATCGATACACATGCGAAACGTACCATCTTTCTTTTTAACGAACAACACCGGAGCACCCCAGGGCGAAGAGCTAGGGCGAATGAATCCTTTAGCGGTCAACTCTTGAAGTTGACTTGCCAATTCTTGCATTTCAGCGGGTGCAAGACGATAAGGAGATTTGGCTACGGGGGAAGCACCAGGGACAAGATCAACACGAAACTCGACTTCACGAGCGGGAGGTAAACCAGAAAGATCATCAGGAAAAACTTCAGGGAAGTCGCGCACAACGGGGATATCGCGAAGTTTCTTCTTTCCTTCATCGGGTTTAACCACATGGGCTAAAAATGCAATACACTTCTTCCGCATGAGTCTTTGGGCTTCGGCGCAAGACATAAGCTTAAGACCACTGGAGGGTTTCTCGCCATAGATGTGAAGATCACCGTTTTCTCGAGGAATGCGAATCAACTTCTTGGCGCAAATAACTTCGGCGCGATTCTTCGAGAGCCAGTCCATACCAATAATAACATCAAAGCTTCCAAGAGGCATGGGGATGAGGTCGATTAGAAAATCGTTTTCGTTAAGGTTAAGCGTGCAATCCTTAATCACGGAGTTAATTAAAACAGTTTCACCATTAGCCAATTCAACTGAAAAATTTTCTTTTAAATCGCTGCGCGGTTGCGCAAGCTTCTGCTCAAACGCGCGAGAGATAAAACTTCGATCGGCGCCAGTATCAAAAAGTACAGAAGCATAAAATCCGTTAAGCCAAAATGTACCATTAACTACGTCATTATTCGCTTGCGCTTGGTGCGCGATTATGTTAAAAGCTCGGCCACGCGCCACTTGGTTTGAAATTTGGTTCACCGGATTCGCTTGCGTAATCTGAACTTGTAGTCTTGGGCACGCGTTCCGGAAATGACTAGGATCACCGCAGTTAAAGCACGACCTGGGTCGTGGATTAGGGTATGTTGGTTGAGGGTTTTGCGGGTAGGTTGGTGGTGTTTGCGCGATTGGGTTGGCGGGAGGGACTCTACAGAACTCGGCAGAGTGACCAACGCGGCCACATCGGTTACATTGTCGACATGGGACTTGAGGTGGGTGGTGAAATCTACAGGTTGGGCAGAAGGGATGGGTTCCTGTGTAAGGTTTCTTAGGTTGCGGGGCAGGGAGTGCGGGATTGGTTAAGGCATAGTTGTGGACAATAGGGGGAGTTGGGTAAGTCGACAGTGGGTTAGGAGCGTGTACTGGAGGTTGGTAGGCGGGTTGCTGGACAATGGGCGGGTTGGTAAGCGCATAGGCTTTGCGCCTGCGCTTGAGGTTGTTACGGTTTGAGGGTTCTGGTTTGGTTTCTGTTGGTTCAGGGGCAGTCTTGGTGGGTTTGGTCTTCTCAGCTCCCCGCAGGAACAGGGTTCCTGCTCTGACATGGTTGTCGCTGAGCACAGCGACCAACTCGATGGCGTCAGAGAGGGTTGCTGGGTTTCTGGCCCATACAGAATCTTGAATTTCCATGGGGAGACCCCCAAGGAACTTCTCGATGGCTCGGCGGGAAGGGGTAACAAGGTGAGGGACAAGCAGGCTTAGTTCATGGAAGCGCGTCGCGTACTCGCGCGCTTCGCCACTGTATTGCTTCAAGTTCCAAAATTCTTCCTCCAGGCGCTTTACTTCGTTGGGAGGGCAGAATTCTCGCGTCAAGAGATCCTTAAATTCCTCCCAGAGCATGCTGGAAGCAGCCTCTGCGCCACGCGCATGAGCTACTCCATTCCACCATGTAAGCGCTCTAGATTCCAGGACACTGGAAGCATATAGGGTTCGTCTGTCTGGAGGGCATTGGGTATGGAGGAAAGTGTTTTCTATCTTTTCGAGCCACTGGAGCATCACGGTGGCTCCTTCAAGACCTGTGAACTTTGGAGGGTTACCCGCGTTAAAGGACTTAATGTTATAACCGGAGGTATTGTTTTGGCTCAAGGCTTGGGCTATTGCGGCGGCCATTTCCTGGGAACGTTGCTGTCTACGCCTGCGCGAGGCTTCTCTCCTCTGATGACGGCGAGATAGCGGAGGCATTCTATAAAGGTTTTAATTTTTGTTAATATCTTGGTTTTAGCGCAAAGTTTAATCTTATAAAGCTTGGTTTCGCGGGGTTAGATACCATCAACAGTTAAAGTAAACATGAATTTGAATGCAAACTTAATACAGATAACAAATTCGAATCGAGAATCGACAATTCATGTATCACCATGACTTTCCGAATTCTCAATTTAAAATGACGAGTAAACGAGTATTGGAGATTGACGATTCATGTGTCACCATGACTTTTCAATCTTCAATATAAAATATACAAGAAAATGAGTATTGGAGGTTGACAATTCATGTATCACCATGACCTTTCAAGTCTCCAACCTCAGAACATAATCGTAAATGGAAATTGAAAATCAACTATTCATGTATCACCATGACTTTTCGGATTTTCAATCCCAACAAACGAATATGTAAGTAAAACCAATAAAAATCGAAATTCAGCAAAATCGAAATATCGCGAAATAAAACATAAAACCATACGCTGCGTCTGCGCAAGCATATTTATAAATAACGAGTAATTAACAATAAGCGCGCAAACATGAGATTTCTCTCATGCGCGAGAAGGGACTCTTAGGTATTCTAGGCCGTTACGTCTAACCACCTATCCTAAAGTCAACGAGCTCTGATACCAATCTGTAACACCCCGACCAAAGGCGGATTATACATCGGGGCGCCACATATTGTTTCATTACTCGTGACACTATTGGGTGTCAATATTTAATAAATATATTCATTCGCGCACGCGCAACGTAAACACAGATAACATAAATCAACATAAATCAATATATTATAAGACAAAATATTCGAACAACAATAACTTGTCTTGATACATTTTAATCTAGGTCCAAAAGTAAAAAAAACGTCCTACGTGTCCACAAGCTCCAAATGTAGCTACAGCAAACCTGAACATGTGTTAAAATAAAACGTCAAACACTTGCGTGTTGGTGAGAAATCAAGTTTAATAGATAATAGATAATAGATAACAATAATCACTGCGCGCAACACGTGTATGTCTGGTGTTTAACAAGGGTGTAATCAGATTGTGATCAAGCCTAAATAGATCATAGTTCATAGTTCAATCCGTGCTCCCAAATGAGCACAAAAACGAGAAAACATCTGTGCAAGTGTAAACAAAGAAAACCGTAAACGATAGGTCTCCCGTGTTCATCCAATGGATCCATGAAAACATCGGAATAGGCCGAACAAAGCGGTTAATGATACACACATACAAATAAACAGCCAAGTAAACGTCCTCAACACATGGGATACTGCGCGACTAAAGTTCATAAACAAGTTTAAGACTCTAAGTTTGTATGAACACATGAACATCCCAAAACATTAAAAATAAAAAGGGATTAGGTACGAGATTACTCACTTGATAAACGGTGCGGTGAAAGATAAAGCAAGAACCAACTTTAAACAGGCACAAGTTAACCTATAATTAAAGATTATTGTTTTAACGATTGGTTTTAATGTCTTGAATATATGATAGCATAGTAATATGTATCTTTAACAAATTATTATATATATATTATAGATTACCGGAAAACAGGGCAGAACAGGAGAGACGACGAAGGCAGAGAGAGGAGACGGCAGAGGACAACGGCAGAGAGCAAAGGAAGAGAAAGATAATAAGTGTTTGTGTGTGCAGTGTTAAGAAAATAGCATTATTATTTATAGGGAAACCCTAGGGAACACAATCCCTAGAAAAGGGGAAAAGATCTTCAACAGGATCAAGCAAAAGATAACAAAAGCAAAAAGGTTCCAAAAGCAAAAGATATCAAAAGATATGGCAGCTGCAGGGGACAAGGGAAAGCTGACAGGTAACAGTAAACAGGCATGGGAGGGTCAGATAAAGGTACTGGTCAAGCATGGAAAAGCAGATCTCAAAAGATAATGTCAGTCACTTTTTCTGCCAACCAATGGGGTTGGTGCGCATACTGCGCCAAAAGTGGCTTTTCGGACATAAGACAGGTTAGGTCAACAGCACAGAAGATAAGACATCACAAAAGCAAATAGGCTGGATAACAGAAGAAAAGATACAAGTGAAGCGCGAGAAGGCTCGAGCGCACGCGCGAGGGCGAAGGCAGACAGAGAACAGTCCACAGCGCGCCGCGGGAAGAACTAAAATCCTTAGCGCGTCGCGGGAAGAACTACCATTCTTAGCGCGCTGCGAGAAGAATTACAATTCTTAGCGCGTCGCGGGAAGAACTACCGTTCTTAGCGCGCTGCGAGAAGAACTACAATTCTTAGCGCGCTGCGAGAACAGTTCGCCTCGCGTATCGCAGGAACAACTGGTCTTCGCGCAGGCTTCCTTGTAAGGAGTCTGGCGCATGGAGCTGCGCAGACATCCCTAGGCGGGAGGAACCAAAGGACAAGCAAAGAGTTAAGAGAAAAGGAGGGGGGGTTCAAGGCTAAAGGGCGGAACAACGACAAGAGAGAGAAAGAGGGACGGGACGGCGGGAAGGAAAAGAGAGAAGAAGGAGGAAGGAGAATATATTATTATTATTAAAAGTAAAGTATAAGTATAAATAAATATTAAATCATAAAAGAAAGAGATCGGATCGGAGAAACGGGTACCTGGGTCGGGTCGGATCGGGGCAGATGTCACACTCTACTCTATATCGCGTACTAGAGCTTAGACTGTCAGAGCTTAGCACGTTCCACGAGACCGGCACGCAAACCTAGGCTAGTGTGTGAAAATGTGTGTTGGAGGTGTGATTTGAATGTGCCATGACCCCTCCCTTTTATAGCCGAATTTGGGATTCATCGCGTAGCGCGATGGTCCCTTGTCTTAAGCCATCGCGTAGCGTGATGTCAGGAAATTGACGCGTGGCTGTTGACTCAGCCCTAGCGTCTGCCACGTGTCATCCCGTCGCGACACGTGTCTGTTGCGTCATCATTGACTGTCGCGTAGCGCGATGGTTCTGTTCTTGGGCTCATTGCGTAGCGCGATGGGTTCCAGAATTCAGATTTTTGTTTTTAGTCCCTCGTCTTTGATAACTTGCCACTTCTTGATCATACTTCCATCTTCCAAAAATACTAAAGCGGCTCGCGGCGATACGAGCGTGCGAAGTGCAAAGTGCGCCATCAAAACGCCACATTACGCCCATGCGCGCGCGTCGGGTGCTTCTCACCCTCCGCTAGGACTTTGGAGAGTGGTTAGCTACACAAGAACATTACTTTGGAAACTTGCTTCCTTATAAAGAGCTTCCATTTCTTTTCTTGTTTCCATGTGAGATGAAAATTTCATTCCTTATTTATACTCATGGGGAATGCTTTCCCTTTCTTCCATCTTTCCATGTGGGATGGAATTTTCTTATTTCCTTAACATAAGAGTACTTAATGTTTCTCATTTCATTTTTCCATGACTTATCTTGAGGATATTTTTAGTCCCTCAACTTTCAAAGTTGACAACTTTAGTCCAAAATAAATATGGGTTTTTTCCTAGATGCTACACTTTGTAATGGCGGGGAGTCTGAAAAAGGTATCTCCCCTCCATTTGTAATGGAGGGGAGTCTGAAAAAGATGAAATGGCTTTTCAAACGTTGGGCAAACTTTAAAAGGGAGGGGAGATACCTTTTTCAGACTCCCCGCCAATACAAAGGGAGGGGAGTATCATTTTGCAGTCCTTGCCATTGAGAATGGAGGGGAGACCACTTTTTCAAACTCACCGCCATTTCTAAGAGAGGGGAGAACCTCGTACATATCAAACCTACCTGCCATTGACTAACACCCCTATTACATATCAAACTCGCCGCCATTACAAAGAGAGGTAACCCCTCTTTTGAAAAAAAAAATTTCCAGCCCCCCTTGTGATTAAATCTTGTAACATGGCCCCCCTTTAAAAAAAAGCAAGTATATGTGTACATGTATATGCTTTATGTATAACCCCATGCCATTACACACACATATACGTATACTCATGCATATACCTTTAGGTTTGAAACCTGACTGGGGGGGGGGATGTGTGTCCCACAATGATGGGTCTCCTCTTTGATGGCGTTCTTGAGTGATTCAAACATAGGGCGCCAAAATTTGTGATTGCTACAAACAAGTCCATGACATGGTTTGCTGAAACATAGGTTAAATACTTTTACTAATTTAATTGTATTTACCTGCCTATTTTGTTAAGAAAAGATCAAGCTGAATTACATTGTGCTCTTTGTGTTTCGCTTATTGTTTGATGCATGTTTACACTAGGTAATGGTTTGGTTTAGGCATGTATATATATCACATATTAGTGTTCGTGAAGCTATGTATATTTGGTGGTTATGTATTTGGAACATATGTAGTATGAACTGTGTTTTTTTTTCCGTTAAATATGAAACCTGGGCTTTAATTTAGGCTCAACTTAGAGGATGTGTAAATTTAAAGCATATGTTTAAGAATATACCTTTGATTCATTGTATTCACTAAATGACATTGCGTTGTGGGTCAATTATTAATAGAATTATACCTTACGATAGTTATTTATTTCATGTATTAACCTCTTATAATATTTGTTCAGTTCAGGTACTTTTGGTGTTGCAGTCAAGACATTTGCAGGTACTCTTCGCACCAAAATTGAGCTTTTCGTTTGTAGGTAAGAAACTCGGACAAAAATTCAACATTGTTTTAAATACTTTGGTTTGTTGTGTAATTCATGTAGTCATAGGATGATTAGATACCTTTAGTTCTTTCAGTTGTAGAATGTACTGATGTTACTCCTTGACCCCTAAAAGTCAATATTGTAACTTCAGTGTGAATATATTTTCTCAAAGTATTAGTTAACATCATTTGCTGATTAAAAAAAGTTAATAATATTATTTAAAATATACAAAAAGTTTTTGATCGTGTTGATATTCGACAAGTATATCAATTTACCATCTTTATTTAATAATTTCACTTTTATCATCTGTGTTGCTATTAAAGATTAAGCTTATTTCTAATTAAGATTCTAAGACGATCCAGGTTCTATTTGTTGCAGGTGGGAATATCGTTTGGTGCTGCATCTGCAATAGAAATAGTCCGGACGACTACTCCCCTAAAACAGATGTGAATCCAGTTACTTCATCAATAAAAAAGAAAAGCAACCTCCAACAGTTGCTAACAGAGGGGCATAACTGGAATTACATCAAATATGGAGCACGCAAATGGGCTTTCAATAGCGCCTATACCTGCCATTTCTTTTACATTTCATATTTACCGGACGTAATTGTTATGTGTTAATTTTACTTTACCCATAGTCTATTGTATATGTCCTTTCATTTTGAATTTATGTTTTGTGGCTTTCATAAGAGGTTTGATGAAGTAGGTTCGTCTCATAGTATAAACTAGTGTCAGTGGCGAAGCTTGGGTTTCGTTACGGCGGTGACCGAAGCCACGGACTAAAAAATTTTCGTGTCAACAATTCGGTTCGTGTTGGTGGTTCAATTCGGGTCGGATCAAATAATATAACCTCTATATATCTATTTTTTCATTCATTAAAAAACAATTGTTCTTACAATTAAAAGAACTAGAGCTAAGACATCCATATGCCAAATGTTATCAATTTATCAACAAATAATCAAAGCAAAGTCATTGTTAAAAAAATATATATATTGCAAAAATAAAACAATATAAACCTTGTTTTGAAAATCGAGGTTGACAAAAAGTGATAGATTTGCAGGGAATTAAGCATTAAAGAAAAAGAAATATAACAAAATATATATTGGGTTTTTACGTAAATCAAGGTTTAAAAACAACACTATCCTCTTCTCCATTCTCTCTTTATCATAGAAGCCATTGTTAGACCACCAGACCATCGCAGCGCCACCACCTCCCACCGGCCTGAAAATCTTTAAAACTATCTTTTTCATTATGTTTAAATCCCCTATCAAAGAAAATCAAGATGGTCAGCTATAATTGTTTCTTATTTCGATTTCTCCGATCTAACGCCAGTTTCGCCGGCCGGAGAGTCAAGTGACCCTTCGAACCCCCTTTAAATCCACCGATGAAGGTATTATGTTAAAAAAAATCAGTGGTGACCGGTAGCTTTTTAGAAAATACATTGAGGGTGACCGCACTTAATACCTAAGAAAATTTTCGGGAAAAAACACGAAATTTACCTTACTAGCGGAAAAAACGGCAGTGACCGAGGCCACCCCGGGTCCCTTCATAGCTGCGCCCCTGCTTAGTGTTATACAAGTCATCCATTGACGAGAGAAGATGGTGACATATTGTTTTTTAAATATGGAAGTTGGCTTGCGAGGTAGCTTAGGCTAGGCTCGTTTATTAATGAGCTGAATCTGAGCCCACATTTTGAACTCGGTAAGATAAACGAGCCAGTTGCTCGACTCAGTTTTTAAATGAACCGAACCCGAACTCACCCTGTCTTGGCTCCTCTAAAAGAGCTTAGCATTGAACAACCAATAATGAAAAAAATGCATTGATAAGGATGAAGAACAACCGGCCCAAAAGGAGATTAATGTTAAACAACCAACGGTGAAGAAAACCACTAATAAGGATGAAGATGAACGCAACAAAATTATAGATAAGGCTTTGAAGGTAATAGGTAAATGAGCTAAAAGGATTAAAGATTTGGTTGATGAATTACATAACCAATTTACACGCAACAAAATTATTAATTGTATCATGTTTTTTTTTCTTAATTTAAGCTATTTTTTTGAGGAATCCGTTCGTAAAGAAAAGCCATTCGGTTTCTTTAATGTATATGCGACATCCGAAGTTGCGTGCAAACTTAGACCCGAAGAAGTTAAAAGTTACATTCTCGACATATCAAGTTCTCATGGTGATAAAGAATATATTCTTGCACCATATTTGGCAAGGTAACACATATATTGTTTTTCATAGTCTATTTCAATAAATTTTTATATATTTCATTACTACATGTTATTTAATTATTATATAACTTTGTATTTTGCAACGGTCACTGGATCCCATTTATTATTTCCCCTGAAGAGAAAGAAGAATTTATTTTAGATTCTTTAAAAGGCGTAAAGAATAAAAATAATTATCTTCTTTTGAAAATATTTAAAGAAGCTTTGGGGGAAAGTGCATTCACGTGAAAAATGGTTAATGTAAGTTTTATAATTTGTTAGTTCATTAGTTTTTGTTAATATTTTTTCTAATTATTTATATAAAATTATTGTAGTGCAAACAACAAAAGGGCTATTGGGAATGCGGTTACATGGTTATAAAACATATGCTTGAATTTCTCCACAATCCTCAAAATCAATCTCCCGACCTTGTAAGTAGTTTCCATATGTTTATATGTTTGAACCACCAAGTCGGGTTGGAAAAAAAAAAGCTTTCAAGCTGTTCGGTTTTTCGTTTTGGATATTACTAAAAAAATGTGTGGTTTGCTCTGGTTATTCTAACTTTTATTTATCTTTTTTAGATTTGGCAAGACTCGACAATGGCTACATTGGCGGAACTCGACGATATGATTATGAGATTAATTCCAAAACTTGGATTTATGTATTTTGGTGCTAGTACTTTACATTTCTGGATAATTTATATGAAATTTGGATGTAAGGGTTATTTAATGTTGCTGGATAATTTGATATGAAAGCTGAATATGGTTTGTTCCTAGATAAATTTGTATTATAATTATGCTGTATATTTTTGCTGTATTAAACTGTATTAGAATTGCTCCAAATGGAGCTATAAAGCACAACTGTAAAGCATAAATCGCTTTAAAAGGAAGACCTAAAAAACGTTGTTTACAAAAACCGTTGTTTTTTTACCAACCGCCGTAAAAGGAAACATGAAAACCGTTGTTTATAAGACCTTCAGAACCTAAAACATCGAGCCTATCAACAGAGGTTTAGAACCACTTTTTACCTATCTAATAACCGCTGCTAAACAGCCTTCTTTGTACTAGTGAAATATTAAGTTGAGCATCAATAAATAGGTTGTGCCATCTCTAACTCTAAACTTTAACTTAATTGTGTTTATTTTTATAAGTTGTGAAAAGAGTTTAACAAGATCATTAGCTCACTAAAACCTGTTTAGAATCAATAAAAAACTATTGATCACCCCCTCTAGTTATCTGTAGAATCAATAGCCGAGACCTATAATAGGAAACTTCATAGGCTTATGATGAAAGATAGTTTTGTTGGTGAAGGGTTTATTTCACGAAAAAAAAACCCTGATATTGGTTCGTTACAAAGAAGCCATAAAAAGAAAAGGCAAGTATCACACATCATGTGTGTAGGGTTAGTGTTTGGGAATATCGCATTAAACGATCCCGGCCAACTTGTCAATTGAAGCATTTAATGAGGACATTTCACTTGAAAGTTGTATCAACTTTCTTGGTTTGGTAAAAATCCATGAACGGTTGATTAGACATGAAGACACTTTTAAGGAAGAATTTAATTGGCTGATAAGTTGGTTTAGAGAAACCCGAAAATAAAGTACACACGTTGGCAAATGGTGAGAAAATTGATTTGTTAAATTTGCATGCGTTAGTTAATACCGATACGATCATGTGTGTGAGGAATACAGGTGGGGTTATATTACAATACGCTTAGGTTAGATTTTGAAGAGGGCAAGCGTTTGAAGTTGGCGTATGTTAAGTATCTAAACCTCATTGATTGGTATTACCATATTGTCGAAGATGGAGTGGAGATTGGCAAGACGGTTGAAGAAGTTGAGGTGGAACGAGAACCAGAATAGAAGAAAAGAAACATGAGTGCGGTGAGAGATTTTCCACCTGGTTATGGACCGACTGAATGGGTAGTAGTCAAGGGCATGTGAAGATCGAACCCGAGGTCAAGGAGGAAGACCCAGATGAAGATGAAGACTCGGTGTTCATCTTCAATGATGATGGTGGTTGAGCCTTTGAAGATTTGAAAACTAATGAATTAGAGAGGAGAATACTACCTGATAATTCATTAGTGGTTTATTTTTATGCTTTCATAAAAACATGTTTATCGATTCAATACGTTAAAACAATTTATTATTTGTTTTGGTTTGCCAGGTTTACAGTTTGTTAGTTTTGGGCCTATTACGGTTCATTATGGTCCGATGATCAGAATGTTTGTTTGGGCCTTTGGCCAACAAATAGCAGGTGAAATACTTAGAAATATGCCCTGTGATATTCGTTAAATTTGTATTTGTATTTGTTTACCTAATCCGTTTTATAATTCGAATCTTCATTTTTAATAAAAGTATGAATTATTTACGTTAAATATGTTTTCTCATGCTATTTTATGTTGTTGAGATGTTACATACATGATAGCAAACTCTATTTACTATATTTATATTATAATTCCATTTAAACAAAGGCAAGGGTGAAAAGTGTAAAAAATCAAAACTTTATGTCACGTTTGTCTTTCGCGTGTCGCGAAGAAGTCCTCTCATTTTCTTCGTAACACGCGACGATTCTAGGCCAAACCTGGATTCGTTTGGGCAGCACAGTAAAAGTGTTTATCCTTCAACATTCGCGATGCGTGAGAGACTCGAGAAAAGACGAGACCAAATAGGATCGCGCATCACGAAGATCACGGCTAGTCTCCCATGCTACCCTAGTGATTTTGCATTACGCTAATTAGAACGGGTCTACTTTTACATTTACACATTTACTTTTATCTTTGAATTGTTACATGATGACATGTGGCTCGTACATCTTTTTCATATTACATATAGTAAATTCTTATGAAATCTCACCAACATGCGTATCGACAAATTATTGTTTTATACGTGCTACAGGTTGAAGTCGTTTCAAGGCGAAGATCACCTAGTTCAACCTTAGGCTGTTATTATTATTATCTATAACAATTGAGAAGTTTGGTGCTGTCAAGTTATGATTGGGCCATTTGGCGGCACCATATTGATCATTGATTTTGTTTTTATTCTTTATCCTTTTTTTTAGTTTCAATATTGTACTGATATAACCAACAAAATTCACGTAGAATCATAACCTTAACGACTATGGCCGATAACGCTCCGGTTTATCAATGCTCCGGTTTTACCAACCAAGTTTATCAAGCAACACCACCCCATTGGTCTACCTCGATTTTTATTTTTTTCTCCCTTTTTTTAGCTCTTGTAACGTAACGAACGTAACGGAAACCGGCCGAATTCGTGTCGTATTACCGCTTCAATGCCAGGGACCGATAACGCTTGAATTTTACCACCGGCTAGGTTTACCGACCAAACAGACGTCGAAAATATTGGTTTTAGTACCGGTACATTCACGCACGTAACCGAAACCGACCGAATTCGTATCGACTTACCAACTCAACACTTGAGTTTTACTACCGCCAAGATTTAATATTCATGCACGTGCCGAGTGGGCAAAACACTAGCTGTTAATAAACGAACTATTTGTCTTGCTTTAATTACATTCTATGTAACGGTTCTTTTACGTGTATCATATGACACTTTGATAATTTTAATATGAATGATGTTTACTGTCACTTTAATAATGTTGCGTTCTATGAGTGATCAACGCCGCACTCGGGCATATAATATGTCCGAAATAAATGGTACGCCTTTATATGTGATATGCATGCGGTCTTTAATTGTTTATTGTTCATATATATACTTCATTATTATTATTATTATTATTATTATTATTATTATTATTATTATTATTATTATTATTTTTTCATGACATGTATACAATACACACATTATTCCTAAGCTTTATGCCTAACTCTTCCTCGTGTTTTAAAGTTTACGTGAAAAATTCTTTAATTTTCCAACATGTTTCGATTTTTCTCTAACTCCTTAAAGTATGGTTCACGTGGTGGGAATGCAGCAATTGAAAGGGGAATAACACTGTCTGTATAAGAGTTGAACTGTATGCTAATGTTTTTCTTTATATACATAAAGGATTTAAATACTCTTTTTCTGTTACAAAACTTCTCGTTAAAAACGAGTTTACAAACAGTTTATAAGAGTTAACTAAACTATTAGTTATTTCTAATGCCTTGGAATCTCGAACATTCATTAGGCATACTCTTTTCTACTTTTATTCTTGATTGCCAGATGTTTATTGTGTGCTTAACATATGTACTTGGGCATTTCCTTTCTTAGCACCGCTTCCACTTGCGGTGCTTGCCTTTTTCAGACATTCTGTGCTAAAATGTTCTTTCTCTCCACAACTATAGTGTTCAACTATTTTCCTCCTGCAGACATCTTCTGAGTGACCAATTTTCTTGCAGAAGGCACATGTGACCAGCGGATTGCTTTTGAGAATGTTAGTTTGTCTCAAACATCTCCCAAGGTGTCTCCTTCCACAATATGACAGATTGGTCTTGTGAATTTAAATGACCCTTCCTTCTTTTCTCTGCTTTTATTTGTTTTCTTTTCCTAGGTTTCTTTTACTTTTCCTTTACCATTCTTATATTACTCTTGGTTTCTGATAAGACCATTCATGAGATAACCAACCAATCATGGCTGAGTCAGTGGTTTGAGGCAAATGAGACCTCACCATGTCTCTAATCTCCCTAGGTAAACCCCAAATATAGAACGTTACTTTATTGGATTCGGGTGTTACCAAGTGTGGTACCAATCTACAAAACTCATGAAACTTAGTATTGTATTCCTTGAGATTAGTGTCTTACACTTTATGGTTTAAAAACTTGGTTTGAATAAGATCCGTTTCATGCATGGGACAAAAAATTTTTATTACAAGTTCTTTAAACGCTTTCCATTTCATTTTTATTAAAGTCGATGTGAATAGCTTATGAGACAAAATTGAGTTAGGGTTTTGATTTGTTATGATGCAAAGACGGTGTACGGTGATTTAATTGAGTTAAGGTCATGTATATATAGCGATTTGAGGTCGGGTTAAGCCGTAGTTCGTTAAGCATAGCATTTATCATCAATTAGCTGTCAATTACTACGATTAAAGTATGATTTCGACACGTTTTTGCTCAATTAACGTTTAGACATGGTCAATTCCGTGATTAACGGATTTAATCGAGGTTCCAATGAATCAATGGGAGCCGGCGGTGGTAGGGAAAAAGAAAAAAGGAAAGAAAAATAAATAAAATTCAAATGTTTTGAAATTTGGCCCCCATAGTTAAATCAGTTAGTTGGGTCAAGACCAATCATAGATAAAGAGTGGATTTTGCGCATAACTAAAAGTTCTTATAACTCTTTTCATTAATAACGAATTCAACTGATGCGTAAAAGAAATAAAGACAAACCAAATAAAGTAAATAATAATGATGAATATCCGAATAATAAGATAAAAAAATTAAATGGGTCGGGTTTCGGGTCCGAAATTAGACGAATGTTACACTAGTGTCCCCAATAATTGTACCATCATCCAAGTACCAAACATGGAAGACATTATTGCAATGATATATGTTTTGGTGAACAAGTGGATGCAAAACTAAGGCAAAAAGGAGAAGCCCAAGAGGGTCCCCCTATTAAACCCCAGTGGTGGACATAATGCAAGAATTACCCACATATAGCTTAGCCGACTACCCAAATAGAAAATCCACCCATATGGAAATAGAAGGGCATCGACTCTGAACCTCATGTAGAAGGGTTATCCTGTCAACTAAGTTGAAGGCATTAGAGAAATCAACAATAAGAATAGCCAATGACCCAGCCGAGTGAAACTAATTTAGAAATATGTTCGCGCTACGTAGGATGGCCTCTACCCCACTAGGGACTCCCACCCCACATTGAAAGTCATAGAGGTATTTAGCAATCTCCTTTCCAACACCCTTCATAGCCACCTTAGAGACCAACCTCCTCCAAATGGCCCCTATGGCTATAGGTCTAATCCTATTATCTGGTTTAACCAATGGCGTAGGGGGGGGGGGGGGGCAGAAGCAACAAACTCTACCAACACCCTAGGACACCTTCCCTCTAAAAATAAATTAACCACCACAGAAATAGCCTTGAGTAAAATATTCGCGATCGGAGAACCCTCTCCTCACAATGCATCTAAAATGTGTTGGGGTCTCAATCCGTCCCACCCACATGAAGCCTCTTTAGGGAAAGATTTAATGCACTCAAGCACACTCTCAACGTCCACAACAAAGGAGGCTCGGAAAGAAAGGAAACAGGCATAATCGGAGGGGGCGGGATGGGATGCTTAAACACCAATGCATTCAAATTATCCCTACCAAAAGGTGCAACCTCTTAAGAGCAATAAACTTTAACCACGGCAGTAAAACGCCCGTCCGCAACTTTTCACAAGCATTATTGAACATTGGCGCACAACCCGGAGTTATTAGACTCGAGGACAAATGCATCACCAACCGGAGAAAACCCCTAAAGTTTGGTCAAAAAGCGATAAAATAAGCTCAATGAAACCGTCATTGTCACTCCAAGCTACCATTGTAGAGACCGCTTAATACTATAACATTGTAGAGACTTCCTTGTAACATCTCGGATTTTTCGTATTTGTATTCGTTTATGTTTAACCCAATTCGAGAATGTAATTCGGATCTTCTGTATTAATAAAAACTTGGATTTATTAGTATTTAACTTGGTTTAACTTATTTTATATTCTCATAACTTTCAAACTCGTCAAACAACTCTTAGAAACCCTTAAAATCGCTTATTTTGACTTAAAAACGCATTTTAAAGAAGTTCGGGGACTAAAAATAACAAATTAGAAAATCTGATGAAAACCCACCCATCTCGTAGCGCGACGGGGTTGCCCTATGTTGGTCGTGTATCGCGACCAACTACCAGTTCAGCAAAAATTCGTTCTGATTTCGTTTTAATGCCCAATCTTCCCATTTTAAACCTAATTAACAAAAATTAAGTTACAAGAAAAGTCATTTGGTCATGCTACATGTCCAAGTTCATTCCTATATTAATAAAAATTAACTTGTTAAGTTATTAGGTC
>NW_027504659.1:0-14777 GCF_021521415.1 Bidens hawaiensis
ATCCATCTTTCTTTTTAACGAACAACACCGGAGCACCCCAGGGCGAAGAGCTAGGGCGAATGAATCCTTTAACAGTCAACTCTTGAAGTTGGCTGGCCAATTCTTGCATCTCAGCGGGCGCAAGACGATAAGGAGATTTAGCCACGGGGGAAGCACCAGGGACAAGATCAATACGGAACTCGACTTCACGAGCGGGAGGGATACCAGGAAGATCATCAGGAAAAACTTCAGGAAAATCACGCACAACAGGGATATCGCGAAGCTTCTTTCCTTCAACAGGTTTAACCACATGGGCTAGAAATGCAATACACTTCTTCCGCATGAGTCTTTGGGCTTCGGCGCAAGACATAAGTTTAAGACCACTGGAGGGTTTTTCGCCGTAGATGTGAAGATCACCATTTTCTCGAGGTATGCGAATCATCTTCTTGGCGCAAATAACTTCGGCGCGATTATGCGTAAGCCAGTCCATACCAATGATAACATCAAAGCTTCCAAGAGGCATAGGGATGAGGTCAATCAGAAAATCGTTTTCGTTAAGATTAAGCGTACAATCTTTAATCACCGAGTTAATTAAAACAGTTTCACCGTTAGCCAATTCAACTGAAAAATCTTCTTTTAAATCGCTGCGCGGTCGCGCAAGCTTCTGCTCGAAGGCGCGAGAAATAAAACTTCGATCGGCGCCAGTATCAAAAAGTATAGAAGCATAAAATCCGTTAAGCAAAAATGTACCATTAACTACGTCATTATTCGCTTGCGCTTGGTGCGCGGTTATGTTAAAAGCTCGTCCACGCGTTACTTGGTTTGAAATCTGGTTCACCGGATTCGCTTGCGTAATCTGAACTTGTAGTCTTGGGCACGCGTTCCGGAAATGACTGGGATCACCGCAGTTAAAGCACGATCTGAGTCGTGGGTTTTGGTAGATTGATTGTGGGTTCTGCGGGTAGACTGGTGGTGTTGGCGCAATTGGATTGGCGGGAAGGACTCTACAGTTTTCAGCAGTGTGACCAGTACGGCCACATCGGTTACAAAGTCGACACGGGGTTTGGGTTGGGTGGTGAAATCTACAGGTTGGGCAAAAGGGATGGTTTCCTGTGTAAGGTTTCTTAGTTGGCGGGGCAGGGAGTGCTGGATTGGTTAAGGCATAGTTATGGACTGCAGGAGGTGCTGGGTAGGTTGACAGTGGGTTAGGCGCGTAAACTGGGGGTTGGTAAACGGGTTGCTGGACAATGGGCGGGTTGGTAAGCGCATAGGCCTTGCGCCTGCGCTTGAGGTTGTTACGGTTTGAGGGTTCTGGTTTGGTTTCTGCGGGTTCAGGGACAGTTTTGGTGGTTTTGGTCTTCTCAGTTCCCCGCAGGAACAGGGTTCCTGCTCTGACATGGTTGTCGCTGAGCACAGCGGCCAACTCAATGGCGTCAGAGAGGGTAACTGGGTTTCTGGCCCATACAGAATCTTGAATTTCCATGGGGAGACCCCCAAGGAATTTCTCGATGGCTCGGCGGGAAGGGGTAACAAGGTGAGGGACAAGCAGGCTTAGTTCATGGAAGCGCGTCGCGTACTCGCGCGCTTCACCGCTGTACTGCTTCAAGTTCCAAAATTCTTCCTCCAGGCGCTTAACTTCGTTGGGAGGGCAGAATTCTCGCGTAAGAATTTCCTTGAATTCCTCCCATGTCATGCTAGAAGCAGCCTCTGCGCCACGCGCATGAGCTACTCCATTCCACCATGTAAGCGCTCTGGATTCCAGGACACTGGAAGCATATAGGGTTCGTCTTTCTGAGGGGCATTGGGTATGGAGGAAAGTGTTTTCAATCTTCTCAAGCCATTGGAGCATCACGGTGGCTCCTTCAAGACCTGTGAACTTCGGAGGGTTACCCGCATTAAAGGACTTAATGTTATAACTCGAGGTGTTGGTATTGTTTTGGCTCAAAGCTTGGGCTATTGCGGCGGCCATTTCCTGGGAACGTTGCTGTCTACGCATGCGCGAGGCTTCTCTTCTCTGAAATCGGCGAGATAGCGGAGGCATTCTATAAAAGTTTTAATTTTTGTTAATATCTTGGTTTTTATCGCAAAGTTTTAATCTTATAAAGCTTGGTTTCACGGAGTTAGATGCTATCAAAAGTTAAAGTAGATTAAATGACCCTAAATGCAGACTTAATAAAGGTAACAAATTCGAATCAGAAATCGACAATTCATGTATCACCATGACTTTCCGAATTCCCAATTTAAAATATACGAGTAAACGAGTATTGGAGATTGACGATTCATGTATCACCATGACTTTCCAATCTTCAATATAAAATATACAAGAAAATGAGTATTGGAGGTTGACAATTCATGTATCACCATGACTTTTCAAGTCTCCAACCTCAGAACATAATCGTAAATGGAAATTGAAAATCAACTATTCATGTATCACCATGACTTTTCGGATTTTCAAATTCAACAAACGAATATGTAAGTAAAATCAATAAAAATCGAAATTCAACAAAAATCGAAATATCGCGAAATAAAACATAAAATCATATACTGCGCAAGCGCGAGCATATTCATAAATAACGAGTAATTAACAATAAGCGCGCAAACATGAGATTTCTCTCATGCGCGAGAAGGGACTCTTAGGTATTCTAGGCCGTTACGTCTAACCACCTATCCTAAAGTCAACGAGCTCTGATACCAATCTGTAACACCCCGACCAAAGGCGGATTATACATCGGGGCGCCACATATTGCTTCATTACTCGCGACACTATTGGTGTCAATATTTATTAATACACATTTTATCGCGCACGCGCAGCGGGGAAAATATAGAACATAAATCAAACATAAATCAATATATTTTAAATTATAACATTCAAACAACATTAACTTGTCTTGATACATTTTAATCTAGGTCCAAAAGTAAAAACGTCCTATGTGTCCACAAGCTCCAAATCAGCTACTGCAAACCTGAACATGTGTTAAAATAAACGTCAAACACTTGCGTGTTGGTGAGAAATCAAGTTTAATACAATACATAGATAACAATAAATCTGCGCGCAACATGTGTATGTCTGGTTTTCAACAAGGGTGTAATCTGATCGGGACCAACTCTAAGAGACAAGACTGCCAGTGCTCACAATTGAGCTCACAAACAAGACTAACTGTGCATGTGTAAACAAAAGAGAAAATCATAAACGAATGTTCTCCCGTGTTCATCTAATGGTACCATGAAAACTGCGGAATAGACCGTCCATACGGTTAATGATCCACACATACAAATAAACAGCCAAGTCTACGTCCTCAACACATGGGATACTGCGCGACTAAAGTTCATAAACAGTTTAAGACTCAAGTTTTGTATGAACACATGAACATCCCAAAGCATTTAAAATAAAAAGGGATTAGATACGAGATAACTCACTTGATAAACGATGCGGTGTAAGATAAAGCAAGAACCAACTTTAAACAAGCACAAGTTAACCTATAAATAAGATTATTGTTTTAATGATCTGTTTTGAGTCTTGATTATAAGTTAGCATAATTAATAAGTAAATTATTATATATAATATATATATATTACCGGAAAAGCAGGGAAGAACAAGGAGGAAGACGGAGGCAAGAGAGGAGACGGCAGGAGGACAACGGCAGAGAGCAAAAAGGGAGGAAGAGATAATAAGAGAGATTAAGTGTTTTGTGTGTGAAGTGTTATGAAAATATTATTATTATTTATAGGAAAACCCTAGGAGACACAAACCCTAGAAAAAGGGGAAAAGATTTCAAAAAGTAAAAGAAAAGATATCACCGGTAAAAAGTTCTGAAAAGTAAAGATATCAAAAGATATGGCAGCTGCAGGGGGCAAGATAAAGCTGACAGGGAACAGTAAAAAGCATGGGCGGATCAGATAAAGGTACTGGTCAAGCATGGCAAAAGCAGATCTCAAAAGATAATGTCAGTCACTTTTTCTATCAACCAATGGGGTTGGTACGCATGCTGCGCCGAAAGTAACTATTCAGACATTAGATGGGTCAGGTCAACGGCTCAAAAGATAAGACAACACAAAAGCAAACGGCTAGATTTAAACAGAAGATACAAAGGTTAAGCGCGGGAAGGCTGAGTGCGCGAGCGCGAAGGCTGGCACAACAATCCTTAGCGCACTGCGGGAAGAATCACATCCTTAGCGTGCTGCGTGAACTAGAATTCTAAGCGCATCGCGGGAAGAACATGCATTCTTAGCGCGCTGCGAGAAGAGTTCTCTTCACGCATCGCAGGAACAAGATGTCTTCACGCAGGCTTCCATGTAAGAAGTCTGGCGCGTGGAGCTGCAGACATCCTTAGGCGGGAAGAACCAAAGGACAAGCAAAGAGTTGAGGGAAACAAGGCTTAAGGGCGGGACGGCGACAAGAGGGAAAAGAAGGCGGAAAGAGAGAAGGAAGGGGGAGGGGACGGCGGAAAGAAAGAGAGAGAAAAAGGCGGGAAGGAAATATATATTTTTATTAAAAGTAAAATATAAGTATAAATAAATATTAAATCATAAAAGAAAGAGATCGGATAAGGGAAACGGGTACCTGGGTCGGGTCGGATCAGGGCAGATGTCACACTTGGGTCCACGTTTCTTCCTAAAAGTGTAAAGGGTTCGGGTCGGGTATTAGGTAAAAGGGTCGGGTTTTACCCTTTAAACAGTCCTAATCATAACCAACTATTTCCTTTCAAATAATTAAAAAACCGATTTTGACCACAAACAATTATTTATAAATGATTTTGTGTTCTTTTTTTTAATATGACTATTATTTTAGCAATTCAATTATTTGTATAACAGTTTCCCATTCCATAATTTAAACATATTTTTCCTACATCTTGTGGTTTTGTAGAGAACAAGGTAAATAATTCTTATGATATCTACATATATATAACGTTTGAAATATTTTCCACATGTGTGTAATACGGGCCAGTATCCTAATATAATAATAAAATAACAATAAGGTAATGATTTGAAGAGACTTCGGGGCTGTTTGGCTTGTGCTGAATCATTAAGTGCTGAATGAATAAGATGTCTGAATGGTTAAGAGACTCTGAACCAGTAAGAGCTGAACAAGTTAAAGTCTGTTTGGTTGGACATCTGAATAACTGTACAAAATGATTATCATACCCCTCTGAACTATTTTGTGTTGAATAAATTGTATTTGTTTGGTCAAAACTTTGAATGATAAATAGTTATAAAAAGAATTGATCATGAACTAACGTGGAGCCCTTTTTATAGTCATATTCTATAGTAGCATTCCAAATATGTTTATGGACGAAAGTGGTCTAATCGAACTAATAGCTTAGGAGTGTTGCAATATGAAAGTTAAATTGCCGCCATATTATTTTGCAGCTCATTAAAAAACAAATGCCCGTGAAACCTACCTACCCTTTCCACAACACTCGCTTAAAACCTGGACAATCGAAAGACCGGAAAAGGACACGAGCAACCATAACACAAGTTTTGATTCAAACATCCTTGCAAACCATATTTCATATTTAAAATGCAAATGCACAAAGATTGACACGAACAAAATAACTACAATATCCATATTCCCATTAAACCAAAGTTACATGACAATCAAGACACACGTATTAAAAACATGATAACCAAATTCCAGCCATCAAATTCCAGCCCCCAAAAATGCCCTCGGTATAAAATAAACACAAGTTGCCCAAAAGGAAAGAAATGTTTTACATGTGACTTCATATTATCAAGCTCGTCAGCGGACCACTCCATGTCATCACCTGTTTTTTGTTGTGACGCAGACAAAATTAGAATATCACACATTATATGACAACCAGAAAACAAGTTTGTTATACTAATTGGCTAGAGTATAATACTTACTTGCACCAAACTCTGTTCGTGCTTATCCTGTAGCCGAGATATTCTTGCAGGGGACTTCCACAAAAGAACCAATGAATCAAAAACAATGCGGTTACTTTGCAACCATCCAGGAATGAGTTGGCTAGTGTTTTTATAAGAGCAAGACCTTGAAAATAAGCATCTGCGAAACGTTAGGGAATTGAGGTTGTCCAACATAAGGAATTGAGGTGTGCCACCACAAGTTGCAGAAACAATCAAAATAACTAATCAAATATCAATATGTTTTAAATAAAAATAGATATTAACTACCATAAGTAAACAAATGTTATCTAGTTTAAAATAAAAATTTCCTCCACATAGTTCTAATGAATTCAATGATTTTCTGTTTTGAACTCGTCATATACAAACAAACTGAAATTTGAAACATCATCACGCAGATAAGAAATATAATTTTTCTAATATAGTGAAACTAAAAAAATATATATTATAAAAGTATAAAAACGAACGAACTTTAATGAACGTAAATGAAGAACATGCTATCAGATGTTCACGAACATAAATGAACGAACACGACCTTACCGAACTGAACAATGAAGCCTTAATCGTGTCCGTTCATGATTGTTCGGTAAGCTTTAACTAGTCTAACGAACGGTTCATGAACACACAACTGTACGAAATTTCGTGTCCGTGTTGCCCGTGAAGGAAATGAACTTGTTCATGTTCTTGAAATCCTTTTAAGTCCTTATTCAAAGCAAATTACATATTAAAAAAACCGTGAAACCAACAGGAACCAAATCGTTATGAACGGTTTGGTTTAGAATTTCAACGGTTTGGTTTCGGCTTTTGATAACCAAAAACCATTACTAACGGCTTGGCTACGGTTTGACCTATAACCGGACTGCAAACACCCCTATCCAGAACTCATTGTCGACGTCTTGCAATATGTGTTTTTGAACAATCCATCTTTATTTCACCATTGAAGCTCTAGTCTCTAGAATTGAGCCCTAATCTTAACAATAATGACCAATACTATCAATCTAATAACTACCATGTAAAAAAAAAATATAAACACACAAATACCTTAGCAGATGGGAGAACAAAGAACGAACCAAACGGTTCATGAATTTCGGAAATAAAATCCGCATCCATTGCTATTGGAGAAAAAAGATTACCTGGTTGAGGATTGGGAGGGATCGCAGATGAGAAAGAAAAGGTCGATTGGGAAGCAACAACACTGTCGATTGGGAGAGATCCAGATGAGAAAGTAATGTTGCATTATTTAGGGGTTATTTGGTCATATTTCTCATTTAGACTCCATTTTCAACTAACCGACTCAGAGTTTCAAAATTCCATTCAGATGCAATTCTTGAAAGAGCCAAACACTCCAACGTCTGAGCGATTAAGATGTTGGCATCCGAATGATCCCATTCAGTGGTAAACAAACAGGACCTTCATCTAGTACACCCATTTTAACCATAAAATCACTATAGTGACGTCATAGAAGCTCCGTCCACTACACACCAAATCAAATGCGTGAACCAATTATTGAATTAAAAAAAATAATAATAATAAAATAAAAAAGTTACGTCTCTCTCTGAAGAAGAAAACAAATGCTCGTGCAGAAGTCAGAAACCAACTTCCACCCTCACCTCGGCTTGCACAACCTCCAAATTCCACCGTCTCAGTTTCAGGTTACATTTTCCTTACAAATTACAATCATTACCTATCTGCATTAATCAAACTCTCACAAACTTTAACCTAATCGCATAAAATGAGTCCTCAATGTGTTTACCAAAAGCTAGCTTACCTAACATTATCATTATCATTAGCCGTCCTGAACTGCCATTCAGCATTCTCTGAAGCGGTCACGTGTTCCGGAATCTTACCGATGGTTTACCGGAACGATAAGATATCGATAACGGATTTTGGCGGAGTCGGAGACGGTAAAACGGTGAATACGAAAGCTTTTAATGAAGCTGTTTAGAGGATTAAGCATTTGAGAAGAGGTGGCACGTTACTGTACATACCTCCAGGTGTTTATTTGACACAGAGTTTTAACCTAACTAGTCATATGACTCTGTATTTGGCTAATGGTGCTGTTATTAAAGCCACACAGGTATTCTTAATTCCAAATTGGTGTATTAACTTTTGGTCGCTGTTGGTACGAATTGGCCGATAACGATCCCACCTTTTATCATAGTTATTAACAGAATGCTAACGCGGTTAGTTGCATGTTGCCGGAAAAACGCTTTTGGTCTGGAAAGTTACATGTTTTGTCTAGAAAGTTACATGTTTTGTATGGAAACTCAACCTGCACACCACCACCAACCAACCACCACCACCGCTTGAGGTGGTGTTTGGGATTGCTTATTTTCACCAACTTATAACTTATAAACTTTTTAAGAAGTAATAAGATGTTTGGAATTGCTTATATTGTGAGAGGAAAAGTTCCCAAACACCCCCTGAGTACCACCAACAGATTCCGACGATGGTTCTAGGCTTCGAGCAACTTCAATAATTGGGGCTTTTACTTGGAAAAGGTTCCTAAAGGTCTGATTTAAGGTTACAATGATGTTTGAGGGGCTTTTACTTGAAAAAGGTTCCTAAAGGTCCAATTTAAGGTTACAAAGATGTTTGAGACGAAATTGTTGAGTTTTCGGGAAAATATGTGTGTTTTCCGGCCAAAAACAATTTTTAGGTGATTTGCAACTAACTAACGGTGTTAGCATTCTGTTAGTCGCAGACTGTTGGGAACAAATATGATAAAAGGTGGGATCGTTATTACCCAATTCGTTAGTTGGGACCGGCAACGACCAAAGATGGTAGTTGAGATCAATAAAAACCAATACACCTTCCAAATTTCACTATAATTGGCTAATTATTTGTTATGATTTTAGTTAATTGAATTTTGAAGATTCAATTTTGCAGAATACTGCAGACTGGCCGTTGATTGATCCTTTGCCTAGTTACGGAAGAGGACAAGAGCGGCCGGGAGGGAGATATATGAGTTTTATTTATGGAGAAGGGCTTCGGGATGTAATTATTACTGGTATGCAGATTGTTCTTTGATTGCATGTTTAATTTTGACCTGATGAGGATGAGCTAATTGTTTTGTTAGGTGAGAATGGGACAATTGATGGTCAAGGAGGGGTTTGGTGGGACATGTGGAGACGCAGGATGTTGCGGTTTACTAGACCGAACCTTGTTGAATTCAAGGATTCGAGAAGGATCATAACCCGAATGTGATTTTTAAGAACTCGCCGTTTTGGAACATTCATCCTGTGTACTGCAGGTAGTTTGGGACTATAATGTTTGTGGATTAAACTTTATTTAGATGTGTATCCTGTTAACATAATTTGTAAATTCATGTGTATATGTGAAAACAGCAAAGTTGTTATCAGGCATGTCACTATACTGGCTCCACCTAGCTCCCCGAATACTGATGGAATCGATCCAGGTATCGAGTATTTTGGAATTACCATAAGAACACAAATCATATTGGTTATTACTTATTAGGCTTTGCAAAGTTCGCAGCCCAGCTAATTGGTTCAGGCTGAAACAGAAGTTTTTTTTTTTTTTTTTAAACTTCAATCCGGTTCATGTCAAAACGTGTCGTGACAAGAATGAAATCAGGTTGAAACGGGTTTTTTCAAATAAAATATCAAAATAGGTTCACTCGCTAGTCGCTACATTTGTTTTTAAGCATGTCTGCAAGTTTCATAGAAGTGGCCCAAATCAACTCGTTTAGCAAACAAAAATCATTCAAATCAATCAATGTTAATATGCTTTTGCTATCTTGCAAAACAATGTTTATTTGTCAAAAGTTCTAATTTACCATAACATGCGTATCTATCTATTTATAACTTTAAGACTTGATGCTTGCCTCAAATTACTCATTTGCATCCATTGTTGCAGATTCAAGCTCCCATGTATGCATAGAAGACTCCTACATTTCCACAGGAGACGACCTAGTTGCGGTAAAAAGTGGGTGGGACGAGTACGGTATCAAATACAACCGTCCTAGCACCGACATTACAATCCGCCGTCTGGTCGGATCCTCTCCATTCGCAGGAATAGCTGTCGGAAGTGAAACATCCGGCGGGGTATATAACGTATTGGCGGAGCATATAACTCTAAACTCCATGGGAGTTGGAATCCACTTGAAAACAAACATTGGTAGAGGCGGAATCATCAAAAACATCACTATTTCCAACGTTTACATGGTGAATGTCCGTAAGGGAATCAAGATCGCTGCTGATGTTGGTGACCATCCTGATGAAAACTACAACCCGAATGCCTTACCGGTTCTAAAGCACGTGTGGATACGAAACGTGAGAGGCAAAAAGGTCCAACAAGCCGGTTTAATACACGATTTGAAAAACTCACCCTTCACTGATATCTGTCTATCTGATATTAATCTCCGCGGGTCAACTCGTCGGAGAAATGCACCATGGCAATGCTCTTATGTTAGTGGTGGTGCTGTACAAGTTAGACCGTCACCATGTGCAGATCTTATTCACAGTGGTTCGGATTCAGGTTCAGGTTCATGTCCAATTCACTGACCTTGACTAGGAATAATGATTTAATGAATAATGAAATAGAAAGATAAACCATAGCATTGATAGATAAACTGATTACATATGTTTTAAGCTTTATTCGCCTTAATATGATACAGATGAAAAGGCTTAATACTGGAACGATAATAATTAGTATAATAATATTACTTGCTATGGATTCATAAGTTCATACTGCATAACACACACGAGTCATACTCATACTGCATACATACCTATAGATTAATCAAAAGTGTGCTTCAAAAACTTACGAACGCGCCTCATGAAACCACCTTTATGTTCTTTCTTCTTCTTCTTCTTCTCTCCGTCGTTCTCAAACTTCATCTCGAATTTCTCGTCTTTGTCATGGTGATGGTGGTGATGACGATGCCCGTACTTGTGCTTAAACTCCAGCCACTTCGTCGGGACCGGATCTCTGATTTCTTCCAGATCAACGCTAGTGGTTTTATCCGATAAGATCATGTCGTTCCCGTAGGACATCTTGGCGGGAAACGTCTTTTTAAACTTACGGCATGGATGGCGTCGGACGAATCTGAGTGGAATCCGAGTGGTTCTATCGAACGAGTGACGCTGGATTGGAAGTGATCTGGAAAAGATCATAAGTGGCGCTGGATCGGTGGTGGTGGTGACGACAAAGGTTTGAGTTTGTTCGGATACTGGTGACTGATCATTAGGGGTGATTTTAACTATCTCCGAACTAGCCTCTTCGGTTGCGGTGACAGTGGTAGGTTCCGTGATAGCGGTGACTGCGAATAAAAGAAACATGAAGATTGTTCCGGTGATCATTTTCTTCTCCATGGTTTAGCAAACTGGGGTTTGTTATTCTGTTATTGTGAATTTGAGGGAAAGTGTGTATATGGAAGATGAGATGTGTGGATCAGCCGTCCACGTGGTAGATGCTTGTTGGCGAGATGAAATGTGGGCCGTTGGATTCATGGCGGGAACATGGAAAAAGAGGTTGTAGGAGACTTTTCCATTGATGTTATTTCGCCCATTTCTTAAGGAACTATAATTGACTTTTCCATTGATGTTATCTCATGGTGGGAACATGGAAAAAGAGGTTGTTGGATTCATGCTTGTTATTTTCGCCCATTGGCATCATCAGGTTCAACCGTCCCAACACTAAATAATTCCTCTACGCCACTATTGACATGTTGAATACTTGAATTGATTAAAAAAAAAAGAATTTAAATTGGTGATAATATTATTATGACCAAGCCTGAAAGTAACCCTAGAAAGCTAGTGACATCTTGGTGGTGGGATAAGGCTTAGGGACAATAAGGTCTTCGATTCGAATCCCACAAGGGGGTTTTTTCAAGATTTATTGGGTTTCCTCCTGAATTGGTGGTTAGGCATTATTGCCTAGTGGAGATGGATATGATCGCGTGGTTCTGCTGGTGACACGATGATACTCCAGTGGTCCGTGAGTGATCCTAATTTTCCGTTCAAAAAAAAAAGAAAGCTAGACCATTACATTATTTATAGAGCGGTGGCGGAGCCAGGAAATTTATTCTATGGGTTTAGGATTTTTTGGTGCTCATTTTTTGTACAACGTCAAAGTTTTTGGGCTCGGATGGGTTGAGTTTGTCACTCGGCCGAGTAAATAAAACGTAATCACTATCATAGAAAAAGTACATCATCGTTGTTTTCGGGTCCGAACTAGCGATGGAGGCAATAGTCCGGATGATAGAAAAAAATTGATCGGGTTGTTTTTGGCTTTTTTTTATTTAAATTTTATTTAGGTTTTATGTTTAATGTTAATTGGTTGGCTTATTAGCCGATTCTATTAATAATTTTGTGTTTTTTTATTATATATATATATATAGAGAGAGAGGGTTGGTATCCATATAGAACTCTCATTTTTTTAAGAACACTAAGAACCAATCTAGACCAATCATTATTTTTCAATCTTAAAAATTAAAAACTAAATAGAAAGGGTATAATGGTAACATCAATTATTTCTCTTTCTCTTTACTAACTAATTATTTCTCCTATTTTTAATTCCACTATAATTTAACGTATTTTCATATATACTGTGGATAAAATGATTTGAGTAGCATCCTTTAAATACTAATTATGTAAATATAAGTCTTAAAGTTAATTTATTATCAGTTCTTTCAAAGATGCACGTCTCTTTACATATATGTAAAATTCATATTAATTATTTATTTTTAAATTTATTGTATATTAAATATATTAAATACCCATATACTATTCATCCGGTTTACTAACTGGTCATTCGTTTATACAAATGTGACTCTTTATGATGATATTTCAATTTCCAAACTAACTGTATATGATACGAAAATGTTTTACATATGTGTAAATCTACTATATTTACATATAGGTAAACAAAAATAAATGTTTAAAACAAGTGTATGAAAAAAAAAATTTGGTACACATGTGCACATAAAAACAATATGCCCCATTGTAGGTGGAGATATCTTGGTTCTATTTTTCGTCATCTGTATTTTGGTTGTAAAAAAATAGAGTTATTTAAGAATCTTAGAAGATTTAGGAGAGAGATTGTGAGAGTTTATAGGGGAGGTTATGGAAATGGTTAGTTTTTAAATTACAATACTACCCAAATCAGTTTGGTTTAATATTCTCAATCTTTAATTTATTTACATATTTGCCATTACAGTTTTGAACCATTGATCATATCATCAATGGTTTAGATGGGTTCTTTAAGTTCTCAACAAAAATACTAGTTCTTAAATGATATATATATATATATATATATATATATATAATATATATATATATATATATATATATTATACATGAGTTATCATTGGCCCAAGACCACCCACTATGGGGCTCCAACGGATGATGTGGCGGGGGGCCGATGGGCACTCAACACCACCAAGGGGCGCCCTTGGTGGTGGGGCACCGGTGGTCAAGGTGGTTGTGAAGCTGGGCGCGGATGGGGCTTGGATGGTGGGGCCCTCTCTCTCTTTATCTCTCAAACACACATACATACATATATATGTATATAATAGGGCGCCTTTACCATAGCGGGGCATTATTGGATAGGGCTTCGAAGCCCCCCCGGTGCTTACGTGGCGCTGACGTGGCACGGTGGAGGGGCTTCGAAGCCCCCCACCATAGAGATGGTCTTATAATGTTTGTCACTAATTTTTATAGTTTTTATTAAAAAATTATATTTTATAGGAAAATATTCATTACTAAAACATTTTAACTCATTTTTTTATAATCAATGGGTTCGAATATTTTTTTAAATGATACTAGGTTCGCTTGTCGAAAAAAAATGGGTCCATTCGTACAATCACACCTATAGGTGATAATTAAACCGAAAATTGACCGGGTTCGGCCGAACCTGGCCAAGTATATGTCTCTCCGCCACCGAGGCTATAACTACACCACCTGTCCTGATATATACGATGAAATTTGAATGGAATTTGAATCTATTCTTTACTTAAAAAAATGATACCTTTTCTGTACCCTCTACTATCATGTAAACTGAAGTCCATTTGTGGTTAAATTCCTTATCAGTATCATTCTTATTCAACCATAAGTTGTAGCAATTAGCTTCATCAATGAGTTTTAATTCCCTGAGATTCACCGAAACGAAGCATATCTCTAATTGAGATGAAAGCAGAAGAAATTGGGATGTTAATCCACATGCATATAAACACGAGACCTGTAGATGATTCGTTGTTTCCAGTGAGATCCCACAATTAGAACACACTTCATTAGCCAATGCCATTCGTTTAGTTCTTTAAGCATCTTTAGTTAGAAATTTATCCATTTCTGCTCTCTAAAGAAAGTAATTCATTTTCAATGGAACCCAATTGTTACAAGAGAATACCTTCATTGCTCCATGTCCATATGTAATCATTATTATTTAGATTGATTTTGTTTAAAAATCCCAAGCTGGTCAAGTGATGGATTTTTAAACAAAATCAATCTAAATAATAATGATTACATATGGACATGGAGCAATGAAGGTATTCTCTTGTAACAATTGGGTTCCATTGAAAATGAATTACTTTCTTTAGAGAGCAGAAATGGATAAATTTCTAACTAATTGGATGCATCATATAACCAAATATAACAATTGTGCATGATAAAGGTGTTTTCTAACACATATGTTATTTATTTATTTACTCTGGAAAAGTAACGTTTGCGAAGTGTCAACACTCACTAGGCTACGGTTTTAAGAAGAAAAAAGTAATTAAACCTTTAGATGTTTTCTAATTTTTTTTGGGTAACATTACAAAGTTATGATCACATGTAAACATAATATTCCATCATGAAATTGTCAACCATTCATAAATTGTCAAACATTGACAAATGAACAACAAATTAAGAGAACTTGAATTTATGCCAAATTCCTACTGATTATCAGTTTATCACATA
>NW_027504660.1:0-18595 GCF_021521415.1 Bidens hawaiensis
CGGAAAGAAATGAGCGCTCTTGGTCAATCTATCAACAATTACCCAAATGGTGTCATAACTACCCTTAGGAGTACGAGGCAATTTAGTCACAAAATCCATAGTAAGATGCTCCCACTTCCACTCAGGTATTTCTAAAGGTTGAAGCTTCCCGAACGGCTTTTGATGCTCGGCCTTAACTTGTAGACACGTCAAACACTTACTCACATACTGAGCCACCTCAAACGTCATCCCAGGCCACCAATAATTCTTCTTCAGGTCTTGGTACATCTTGGTCGCGCCCGGGTGAATAGAATAGCGCGACTTGTGTGCCTCATCCAAAATTTTATCTTTGAATCCCCCATACTTCGATACCCATAAACGACCATCCTTATACTTCACCCCGTCACCGACGCCTTCCAACAATTTCTCCTGACCCCAAACACGCTCTGACATAATCCATTCTACCTGCAAAGCCTCATTCTAAACGTTGGCTATTTGTTTCAAAATATCGGGTTTAAGAATAAGCTGATAGGATTTCACACGAATAGGTTTTGGTCTCTCCTTCCGGCTTAACGCGTCGGCTACCACGTTAGCCTTACCCGGATGGTACATAATCTCCAGATCGTAGTCCTTAATCAACTCCAACCATCGACGCTATCGCATATTCAGTTCCTTTTGCTCGAAGAAATATTTTAAGCTCTTATGATCGGTATAGATAACGCAAGGAACACCGTACAAATAATGTCTCCACAACTTGAGCGCAAACACCACCGCCGCCAGCTCCAAATCGTGGGTAGGATAATTCGCCTCATGAAGCTTCAACTGCCGTGAGGCATAAGCGTTGACTCGACCTCGCTGCATCAAAACACACCCAAGCCCCTGATAAGAGGCACCAGAATAAACCACCCGATCATCGGTGCCATCAGGTAGAGCTAAAATCGGGGCATGCGTTAACCTGTTCTTCAACTTGAGAAAATCCTCCTCCTGCTCAGTACCCCAAATGAACTTAACACTCTTCTTAGTCAACTTGGTCAGCGAAGAAGCAATTTTCGAAAAGTCGGGAATAAAGCGGCGGTAATACCCCGCCAAGCCCAGAAAGCTACGGATTTTAGATGGAGACTTAGGAGACTCCCAATCATTCACGGCTTCCACCTTTGCAGGATCAACCAAAATACCACTCAGGTTAATAACATGACCCAAGAACTGAACCTCACGCAACCAGAAGGAACACTTAGAAAATTTTGCATACAACTTGTTTTTCGCAAAGCTTCCAAAACTTCCGAGAGATGACCGGCGTGATCAGATTAGCTTTTGGAATACACAAGGATGTCGTTGATGAATACAATAACAGAGCGATCGAGCATCGGTCTACACACTTGGTTCATAAGATCCATGAACGCAACCGGTGCATTGGTCAAACCGAAAGACATCACGAGGAATTCGTAGTGCCCATAACGAGTGCGGAAGGCAGTCTTAGGAATATCTTCTTCCTGAATCTTTAACTTATGATACCCGGACCTAAGGTCGATCATCGAGAACCAACTAGCTCCTTGGAGCTGATCAAATAAGTCGTCGATCCTCGAGAGAGGGTACCGATTCTTAACAGTGAGCTTATTCAATTCACGGTAGTCAATGCACATTCTCATGCTACCGTCCTTCTTCTTAACGGGAACAGGACCGGGGCACCCTAAGGTGAGATGCTCGGTCGAATGAAGCCCTTGTCGAGCAAGTCTTCCAACTGGGCCATAAGTTCTTTCATCTCATTCAGTGCTAGACAATAAGGGCTCGAGTAACGGGTTTTGCGCCCGGCTCAAGATCTATCTGGAACTCGACCTCGCGGTCCGGCGGCATATCTGACAAATCATCTGGAATTCCATTCGGGAAATCCCGAAAGATAGGAACATCACTGATAGTAGCTCTAGACACGGAAACAGATTTTCCAACGGCGACCTCAACCTCAAACACATCGACTACGCGCTCGGGTGATTTATTCAACGAGGAAGAGAAAGCGGTAGACACAAAACTTCTACTGGCGCTCGAATCAAATAAGACTGACGCCGGTAATTCATCAAGTAGAAAGGTATCTGGGATAACATCACGCTCCTACTTAGCTGAACGGTTGCTCATACATTCTTGAAGGATTGAGGAATTTAAGCGATCAAGTACCAAAGAACCCAGAATGACAGTATGCTACGCCTCAGCTAAACCATTACGCGCAAATCGTTCGAGAGGATGGGAAACGAACAGGAGAATTTAGGGAATAAGATAAACTTAACGCTAACGACTCGAGAGTTAGCCAAATCCTATCCCTACAAAGACGGAACCCTAACATAGTCAGACACAAGTGGTATTTAAAACATGGAAGGTAAGGGTAAACTGCTAATAACGTTGATCAAGTGTTATTAGTCGTTTACTTCACCGGCCCGTTCTAAGCACCCCCTGCCCCTAACCACATTAGCATTCTATCAAACACTTAACAATTAATCACATACTGGATGTCACACCCCGACTAGCACAATGAGGAAGCTTAAAACGGGAATGTAACGGACACCTCTGGTATCAACACATTGTTTATAAAGAAACATTACAAACTAATTTACATTATATTACATTTCTTCGTTCTATCATTGTTTTACAGTCTAAGTGGTACAAACAAAACTAATTCGTTAACTAAACGTTCTTACTACTAACGTCTTTGCTTCTATTCACATAGCATCAACCACACACTTCAGGCAAGTGACAGATCACCCAATCATTCCAATTTAGGTACACCTGAAAAGCAGTTTAAAACGGGTCAACTACTAGAGTTGGTGAGTTTCACGAGTTTCAAGAAATCAGTAATGAGTATTCACAAGTCAACACTTGTAATCATGAAATAAGTATGTATGTATGTATGTAAATGATGTATGTGATGTAATTATGCTAAGCTATAGTGAAGCCTGGACTGTTCGTGTTGCGTGCCTCCATTTCCCAGGCTCAATCAACCATTGTGGCCCCTTTCCGCCCACAACATGCCCCGGTAGCTATGTCTAACACTACATAGCCTGTTTGTATAAATATGGTTATGTGCAAACGGCGCTATGTGACACGGCAACCAGGCCGATTCCGTTTGGGTTTGTCAAACCAATAGTACTATTCACAAGCCACCGGCTTGAAGTTAATCACTGTGATCGTGGGGACTTTCGTGTGTTAGCACTTAGATAATTCACATCAATACATGTTTCAGGTATGTATATGTAATCAAACATGCTTTCACCCCAAAAGTTCGTAAAACAGTTTAAAAATGGGGTCATGAAACTCACGGTTTAGTAGATATTCGGTACTGTATCAGCTCGGGGTTTGTTCGGACTCCACTATCAGTAGTTCCTATAATTAATATTATAATAATAACTAATCTGGGTGTAGCTGGAACGCCCAGAAAGTGGCAATAGGCTTAGGTTGTGATGTTGTTCAATGTCTAATACTTAGAACTGAACTTGGCTCAGATTCCCGTTTTCCCAGCTGGGCCAAGTTGCTCGTTTACGCGTTCAGAAAGCAGTTATGGGAAAATAATCTTGGGTAAATGTATTGGTTAATAACATGATTAAGTTATAAAGAAAGATCACATACTGGGGTCCCGATTAGCCAAGGGGCCCGTTTCCGTTTATACAGTTTGATTTGAGAAGAAACGCGCACAATCCACCCGGCTTGTCCAGGTTTCTCATAGAAGAGTTCATTTTTACTTAATTAGTCCAAACATATGATTTTTGATCACTCTTGGTGTTTTGATTTTCCCGCAGGTTCACTAGTCGCGAACTTGCCGTTTGTTATAAAAACTGAATTTGTTTAATATTCAGATTAGCATAATTAATTAACCGTTAATTATTAAATTATGAAAATTTAACCACATATCAATTAAAATATGTAGATTTTAATAAAAATATTTCTGGAATTTATTTACTGATTTATTAATTTATAAAAATTCATTTTATCAGCTATATTTCGCCTGAAAATCGTCCGTTTACCCCAAAAAATTTCCAAAAATTCCACAAAAATTCCTGAATACTCAAATCATGTCCCCAAACAACCTGTATCAATTCCAGAATGTAAAAAGCTTGTGCAATATTCTTTTCGGCCCAAATTCGGCTTTAAAAATTCACACGAACGCAATTAAACAAAACACCTTTAAACTTCTCCAAATAATCCCAAAATTCATCTGTGATCAAAATACATCAAATATGAGTTCTTAGAAAAATTTCATAATTTTTGAAGTATTTTAGCTATTTTTCCCAACTAAACGTCCCAATTCGGTAATAAATTCGCCAAATATTCTTGAATGGTCGAAAAATTACCAAATTTTAACAGGGGCTCATTGACATGGTTACTGATGTCCCTGAAAATTTCAAGTCCTAAAAATATGCACATCACAACCTTAACCTAAATAGCCCATAAGCGAGTGTTTCGGCATTACCTTAGCGGGTTTGGCTCGTTTCCGACTTTTTAATCAAGTTTTCAGGTTCTTGTGCTTCTAAGAAGGCTAGGTACAAGTCCTATATCACAAAACAAGCAATATTTCATCAACATAACAGCCCTTAACTTCAGGTTTCGGCTAGTGCACAAAAACGAACTTTTGAAACCGTAAAAACGTCGTTTCAACCCTTTAATCCGTGTTTATGGCCAAAAAAACTATCAAAACAGGTTCCTTACCATGTATATGATCAAAACATGTTTATGGACCATTTTTAGGATTTTTACACGGTTAGGAATGATTTTTAGTAACCAAGACATGTTTTTATGGTATTAAACAAGTTTAAACAAGTTCAAAAGCTACTTATTTAAGCCCCTTACCTTAGGGTTTGAAGGTTTTCTGGAATTTCAGGTTTAGAGCTGCTTGGACCTCAATTTTTATCAACCAAAATGAATAACCAAGCTTGTAAAACAAGTTTTATAAAAGAATGGGGGTGGGGGTGGGCTGCGGCCGGAAGAAAGATTGGGCCCAAGATGGGCTGTTTTGGCCCAACAGTCTGGTTTCTCAAGCCCAAATATGAAAAGCCCGGTCAAAATTTAGTTCGGTTTCGGTTTTTGGCGCGAAAAACTTATTGGGTGCGACAAACAGCGCGAAAACAAGTGTTTTTCGGCTAGTTTTGTGTAAAATTATAAAAACATACTATATGTTTGTAAAAATCAAAAATATTTTCACGGATCAATTAAAACATTTCAAATAAGTATTTGGTAAGTCTTTTTCGGCTTAACGGATGATACAATGCTTGGTTTGTAACTATTTTTCGCGTTTAAATCTATAGCAGGTGGTTAAACGAGCATGTTTTCGTTTAACTTGTTTGCTATCAAACTAAGACCATATTTCTAATATTTTAGCTTGTATAGATCGTATATCACTTATAGATGGCCCCCCAAGATATCTGGGTCATAACCCGACCCGTTCGGTTAATCGTTCGTTTGTTATACAAAAAGCGTTTATTTGCTTAATCGGTAAATACGTACTGAGGTGTACCTTGTTTTGGCTCAAATGTCACACTGGAAATCTTAAATTTAAAGTAATGACTAAATAATTTAAAGTTACCTCTTGGATGCAGCTACTCACGGTGGGCATACTGATCTTTTTTCTTACAGTTCGAGTCCAAGCATTCGGGGATGCTCGGATCCCTCGAACCATGGCTCTGATACCAACTTGTAAGGCCCCGAACCCCGGGAACCCCACAGTTGGTAATCATTCAAAACACTCGTAAAAATAATTAAACTTAAAAACAATTCTTTTCATTAAAATAAGCATCACAGAGTATAATTCGGCGGAAAACGTAAATAACAAAATAAGTTCCCAAAACCCGGGAATTTTTCCCAAAACCAACATAATTATCTTTAATAAAAAAAAAATTTAAAATAAATGTTTAATAATAAAATCTTCAAATCCCGTATGCCTTTCACCGTCCAAGTAGCTTCGTGCACGTCCAAGTGGTAAGGCATCCTCTTTTTAACCTGAAACTCACACTAACATGCACACAAAGTCAGCTTAAGCTGAGTGAGTTCAAGTTTTAAATAAGTAACAAAAGTCTTATAATAACATTCAGGGCCGAGAAAACGTACAACCCAAACACGTAACATTCAGCGCATGCAAACACAAGGTAGGCATACGCAACATTCAGTAGTCGAGACGACTACAACATTCGCCAAATATTGGCCATTCTAATATATATATATATATATACATACATACACACATTCTATAACATTCCAAGGCCTACCAATAATAGCAAGCCTATGCAAAATAGTTTAAAACATTTCATCAAGCAAAATCGTTTAGGTGTGCATGTTAGCCCAAAGCTTAAAAAGAGTTAAACGGGGCATCAAGAACTCACCTGACCAAAACGCGGATTCACCACGAGCAAGAGAATCCCTAAGAAATCCCAAAACTCAAACACCTGTCGGTTTACATTCAATCAATACTAATGACATCAAGATGACTCGTTTATCCTACGAGACGTTCTAACATGGTTCGAGTTACCTAAACCCTCGACCTCGTCAAACTTAATCACAACAGCCCCCGAGGTCTCACATTCACCAAAACGACCCTTAGGTACTCCCAGGAATAAAGAATTCCCAATTTTCCTCCGAGAGCACTAGGTGACACTAACACGCGCGTTTAGGAGTCGTTTAGGCCGTTAACATCCAACTCAGCCCCGTGTGGACCCATTATGATAAAATCACAGCCAACAAGTCCACACGACGCCACACGAGTCAAATGGGTCGGTAACCCGCAAGTACAACGCACCAACTATTCAATAAACACAATTGCGCGTTGTACCGACCCGTTGGAGTAACCGATAACCAATTCAGCCCCATTACTTATAAAAATGAATTTTGAACAGCCCGTACATCAAACCAAGTGTCCCCGAGCAGAATTGGTCGTTAATCACTTCAACCCTTGCGTTAAACGCGCTAAACTACAATTCTAGACAATTGAACATAACAATCAAACTACCACTAGTTGATCAACTTAACGAAAACGGCGGTGGCGGAACACGGCGGTGTACGGCCAGAATATGGATTACGGTGTACAGCGGTGTACGGCCGGAATATGGTGTACGAAGGAACACGGCGGCGTGTGGCCGGAATATGGCTGAACAAAGCGGTTTACCGACGGCAGAGGTGGATGGTGGTGACGGTGGAGTGGGGGTGTATGTCGGCGGTGGTGGTGGCGGCGGAGGTGAATGGGGGGTGTACGGCGGAGGCGGTGGTGGTGACGACGGAGGTGAATGAAACGTCGTCGGCTTAATTTGCTAATTTTTAATATATGTTTTTTAGAGTTAGAATTAATACTAATTATGTTTCAATTATTTGTGTGTTTTTGTTAAGTGTGTTTTTGTTCTTGGTGTTCTTGATGTTGTGTTCTAAATATGGATTAATATTTGGTGTTATGTTTTAAAACACACTGTAATACAGATTACGATATGTTTTTGGTGTTATAATTTAATTTTGTTTCCATATATAATACAACATACTAGACAATTATGCTCTTAGAGTGTTATAAAACAATTGTTAAAATAAAACACACCGCCTAAAAAACACATTTTCCATCTAGACCATCAGATCACTAAATCTAACACACCAGATTACTTCTTACACTTTTTAAACACACTTCACTTCTTATTATAACTCCACCTTATATATATATACACACACACACACACACACATACATACATATATATTGACCAAAAATCCCTCATTCGTTAAATAGTTAACAATAATGCATGGAATTAAATTAATTCGCTAAAATTAATTAGCAAATGATGCATTCGCTAACATTTACTCATTCTCTAATCACATTTGCTACAATATATAAAGTATGAGCCTCATTCGCTAAGATGACTAACGAATGAGGTTCATTCGTTAAAAGAAATGACGAATGGAAAACATTCGTTACAAATTTAATGAATCAATAATAACCTGTAGCGAATGGACATTAAAAGATCAAGAAATAGTGAATGGATCAGGACGTATGCGAATTTCATATATAAAATGTTTATGATTACATCGAAAAAGAAGGCAAGCAGGCAACAAGCTGCGCCGCTACCCCTTTTTGAATTGCAAAACCCAATCTTTTAAAAACTACATTTGTGGATCTTGGAGTCATAACATTACTATGCATAACCTGTTAGACACGGGTAAGTAACTCCATACCTTCAGACGTGAGGAAACCAAAAGTGTCAAAAGCAAAAGGAATAAAATCGTGTTGGATGTCAAGACACGCCTTCTCATGTTTGATCACCTTGCTTGAAGCAACTTTCAAAGCAGCTTGACCGGCTGTGAAACCACTACTCCCTAAGCCCACCAGAGGGGAAACCCATGTCAAATCCACACAAGCATGTTTTCCTCCTATCCATCCAAACACCAAAATGTCAGCCGGCCGAAAAGATGATCTTCCCTCCGACGAGTCAGTCAGGAAATTCATAGGTGCTTCTTTTTTAACAGAAATTCCGGCCCGCCTAAGTAAGTCAAAGAGCACATCCCTAACCAGATCATGTCGGTACTTGAACCCCGGGAGCTCTTTACAATGCACCGCATGCTCCCCATATGAGTCTAAATACGCCTTACGACAAACAGGACATATCTCATCAACCGGGAATAGAGGAATCATGAGGCGATCCTTAAGGATAGTACGATACTCCACTGGAGACATATGCTGGCCTAACCCATCTATTGAGATAGCAAGAAAATCCTGAGCATGTGGTACTTGTAAACACTCAAAAAGGCTTTTTGTCTACTTGTCATGTCAAAGTGTGACTCCATATCGTGAACAATTTTACTAAAAAGAGCACTCGCCAATGCATGTTGGGCTTTAGAGGGGGCGGTCTCTTTGTCAGTGAAACTGCTAAAATCGACGCTTGGAATCAAATCCCGAAGACAAGCCAAGGCACAAGAATAATCATAATCCATCCCACATTTACCACTGTCTCGCAAAATGTGATCCTGAAGCACCCATGATTGGGCTCTCGAGGCCACAAACGCATAGGTGGAAGCCTCTACTGCCGAATACAACCCCAAACCCCCATTCTTAATGGGTAAGGAAGCAAATCGCCATTGGAGATCTCCAAAGAAAGGACCTCCACAAACTACAATGTCCCCGATCGCCTCACGCAATCCCTTGTCAAAAAACAATGTTGCCTCCATCATATGTACAGGTTGGCATGTTCTCAAACTGAAGAAAAGTTTAGCAATACCCATACATGATCGAAGCAAAAGTAACTCACTCTGCAGGTCACCAAGTTTTGGGAGAAGACGCATCAAGTCAACGGCATTAGTTGCTCTCTTCTTTGCCAAACCCCCTAATAAACTCGGTGTCTTTACTAACAGCTCCCACAAGAAGCTTCACCCCTAATAATGGTCTCCCTATATCAGCACGGAATAAACCGTCCCGAGACTTGGTACCATCACAAGAAGGCTAAAACAGCTCTGTTTTCTTAATATTTAGTTCAAGACCAAAGTTGGACCCGTCACCTTAATGATATCCACCACTTTAGCCACCTTAATGGGTCAACACAAGTTTTAAACCTATAATAGTACAATTAACACTCAAAACTTGTTTTAATAGCATCGATACATGATTGATATATCAAACACAATAAACAATTTCATATTTAAACCGGTTTTAATTGTCAATTGATTCAACTAAAGGTCTGTTAGGGTTTCGTCAAAACCGTCTCAAATCAGTCCCAAACTAGTTCATATAATTATCCATATCATCACTACATATATTATATTACATATCGATTAGTAATGATGATGAACCAAGACAATTAATCGCAAAGAAAGATCTTAAAAAATTTTGGCAGCGTAACATTTAGAAAGAGAGAAAATCGAGGTGAAAAGTTCAACATGAATGAGCTCCCATTCGTTATCATCTGATATTTATAATCCGTACTGTAACACCCCGGCCCGGTTAGGGCTAACGTGTCACACAATAATGTCAATCAGATTCATTAATAACGATTTAATTAGAGTCTCAAAACCCTAAAGCGTATTTAAATCTTACAACTATCTAAAATATTCAATATTCAAATATCTTTTACTCCATATTCTCCATACTCTAAACTTTTATTATCTCTCATCAAACATTCCCCCAATTCACATGAGTACCTGCTTAACACAAATAAGAGGAAACACCAAAAAGAAGCACGGGTGAGCCAAAAAGTTGCTCGCTAACGGAAGAACAATAGCAATAACAATATAACAAAAAAACGACGCAATACTTTGAAACAGTCAATAACGATAAGACGGTACCATACGGTGAGAGATCAATGACGAATCAATAACTGTGTAACGATGAGATGATGCCATGCGTTGAACGATCAATGACGAATCAATAGGATAATACGATGCGCTAACAACGTAATGATGATACTATACATTGAATGATCAATAACGAATCAACAACTATGCAACGATAGGACAATACCATATGCTAACTATTTAACAATAAGACGATACAATATATATATATATGTGTATATATATATATACACACGCTGAACGATAAATGATGAATCCATACAATAACAATTTAATGTGGAATTACCCATGTGAGCCAAAAACAATAACAGCAACAGAAACAATGCAGTATGTACATTAGCTGCAGACTAATGCACCAATAATTAAGTGAGATAGGAATGTGAGCACACACACCTAACCATCTCCCTCCAGTAACAATTTACCTAGGATCGATCCATACGCCTCTCAGTAATCAGTAAATCAACAAGTGCTCTCGTCGCACAATAATATAGAGACGCAGTGAACTAATCGCCCCGCCACAGATAGAGCGCGTCAAAGGTGTCTCGATTGACGCCCTATGTCCCCATAGGTGGATAAATTCTCGGGTATTGAGGTCAAATAAAAGGCAATAACAATGATCAATGTCAATTCAATATAACATGTCTCAATAGAAATCGGTCAATATACAATGGTCTATTAGGAACATGGGATAATGATTGTAATAAACTATATTCTATCGCATGCATGAAAATTTCACTTATCAATTTAACAAAAACAATCTAACAATTTGCAATAATTAAAGAAATGGCTTAATAAGGGTGGTAGTGACACGATACTACGAAACAGATCAAAAACTATGATACGACTAACAACTCAAGAACCGATATATTATAAAAACAAGGACATAATATGATGCTACCAATGTAAGGCCACGAAACTCGTACACTATGAGGTCGATGAAAAACAATAATTTAGATACCACAGAATCCGTACACTACGAGAACGATGGAAACAAAATTAAGCTAAAAGAATAGGACCACGGAATTCGTACCTTATAGACGAAATAGTGTTAACCGTAACCAAACCATAAGCTTGAATTAAACGCCAGAAAACCTACAATACTATTGTATAACTTAAATTATAATTTGGCATTCATGTTTCGTTGTCGTGCTAGCATATTGGTTGTCTCGTTTCCAGTATTTGACAATTGTACAAACTACAAACTGATATTTTAGACGTAAAAGTTTCTACCGACCCTCTGATTACTTTTTCAGAAGTTGGTAAAATATATTCTAGTTTAATTTGAATTACTAACGAATATTCTCTATATCTATATTACCTGTAATACATATTGGATGTCCAAAATGATAATTTAGCCTCCATCACATTCTCTCTCCGAAGACGCCGTTATATTTATTATGACGTTATCCCTTCAATGTTATGGTTACCGACTTACCTCCGGCCAACTTGTTCTCTCTTCTTCAGATGCTAGCGGTTTTCATTCAATTTCCCCAATCAATAACGTTTCATAGTTAAATTCAAATCTGCAATCAGTGGAATGGTTATGGTGCAATTACTTGAAGGGTTAATAATCAAATCCTGAAAGCTCCGTGCGTTTCTTTCTCTCTGGTTATAGATTGTTTACCAATTTGATGATCTTGAGTTTTTTATTTGGTTTTAGGGTTTCGTTTTATTGCATTTGACCTTCTTAATTGATTGATTATTTCCTGGTTTTGTATAATTGGTTCCTCTATGGTTGACTTCTTGTTGATGGCTCAGGTTGCCTTTCATAAAATGAAGGATGTTGACATCGGTTAACAGCAACGTATGTGTTCTTTACTGATATCTTACGAACAAACTCTGATTTGGTATTGAATGTGTTGATATTTTAATTCTGTAATCTTGCAGCTAAAGCTTGGTGCTGGGAAAATGTAAAACAAAATGGATTGTATCGTCATCAAGGTATTATCAATTCCGTTTTTCATGATCCGAAGTTCGTTTCAATTTGATAATATATTTCCTTGTTATAGGCGTGATGATGCAGTGAGTTTGCTTATGGATTTGCAACAGCAAGCATTAGTGGATAGTTACAAGAAGCTTCAATATGAAGTTCGACTCAGGTATGGAGATTTGCTTGACCGAAATGAGATAAAAAATGGTAACTTCCTGTGCTTCTTGATTTGATTGTTGTGAACATGAATTAAGTTGTATTAGTTAGTGGTTCGAAATGGTAACTATATGTGTTTCTTGATTATATAATGTGAAACCAACAATTATAATTTGAGATCATTGATATAGTTATTTTCCTGTTAGATGAACTTGAGTGCTGACCATACATACCTGAGTGTAGAGATGGGCAAATAAATCGATTAACTGAACTGACCTGAAAATCGAAACGAAACCAAACCGGTTTGAAACTGATTATGCAGAAACCGGTTTGGAACCGATTGAAATCGTAGGTTGGAAACCGGTTTGTAATTTTCTCCACCAAAACCGGTTCCAAACGGTTAACAAACTGAAACCGGTCAAAACCCGAACTGAAATCGATCAAAACCCGAACTGAAACCGATCGTAACGTGGTCAAGAACCCGGTTTGAACCTGAATCGAAACCGATAATAATCTGGTTTTGACTTTTTTACCAAAACAAACCAGTTTCCAGTTTTAAACCGGTTTGTGCACCTCTACTTGAGTGGAGCTAAAGTGACCTGAATCAACTGATTATGTTTGGCATCGAATGCCAAAAATTTGATGTAACAAATTTGTCTTTAAATTAATAATTAGACTTATGTGTAAGTATAAACCAGCACACACATGTTTTAAAATAAGAATTATAATGAAAGATTGTAGTTTTGTTGGACTAATAAGTAGTTTCTAAATATCCACATTTTCATCATACTTTGTCAAGATGAGATATGAAAAATACCAAATTGTCAAATCTAATGTACATTTGTTCATGGTTTAATCATTATGACAGATGGATGCACATTTAGGGTTATATATATATATATGTGTGTGTGTGTGTGTGTGTGTGTGTGTGTGTGTGTGATTTTTGTGAAATTAGGACCCCAGAAAGATGCATCTGGTGTTGGAGTATTGTAAAGGAGGTGACTTGTCTATGTTTATTCGAAGGCATCAAGGCTCGTAGAGCCTTACTAAACATCTTTGCAGGTATCCAGATGAGTCAGCAGGTCAAGTACCCATGGGATTTGTGGTTAGAAGAAAAGGAAGCACTATTAATGAAACACAAGTAAAAGATTATGTAGCAAAACAGGTACTTTTTATTTATTATTTTTCTCTTAATTTAGAAACTAAACCCCACTAAACAGATATCGAATCAGGTTGCACCATACAAGAAACTCAGAAGAGTGTTTCATTGATTCGATTCCAAAAACCGCTTCGGGGAAGATATTAAGGAAAGATTTGATCAACATGGCTCTTTCGGGTATCACTTTCAACCTTTAAGCAGTGTTTGGCTCGGGTTTAAGGCTTGAATATGCGAATGAAATATTGAAATGGATAGAAATCATCGGTTTGATTGTCCAAACTATTTAATGAGATTTTATTACTTGAATTCAGATTTCTTGTGTTGAGGTGTATAATATTTATAATCCTAAGGGATGTGAATATGTGATAAATGTTTAAAGGTTGAATCTTGAGATGTATCAAATGTCAAAATAAAGTAAATTATGAATCAGTTGGTAGGGGTGCAAAACAGCCGAGCCGACCGCGGCTACTTGAGCTTCGATCAAAAAAAATTTTGAAACGAGACGAGTCTTTTCAAGCTCAAGCCTTGCATGGGAAGCTCGTTTAGACTTCTATAAAACCTTAACGAGCCTTGTGTGTTTTTTTATTTTTACATCTCTTAGACTTCTATAGAGCCTTGTGTGTGTTTTAAGTTTTACGTCCCTTAGACTTCTATGTATTGACTATGTAAAAGGCCGGTATCCTAACGACCCAACCCCCTACCAATGGAATTCTACTTGTGTCCCCGCCGTAAAGCGTGGGCTCAAAAAAATGTAAACGAATGGACATGACGGAATTTAAATGAACAAACAAGACATGTACAACCATCGGCTCAAAGTGGGTGCCCATCGGATCATAACGCCTATGCATTTAAACACATAATTCCCATATAAAGTTAACCCGTTAGGGGTGAGTAGCAATACCAATGTCATTTGTTTCTCATAAATTTTTTAAACTTTGAGTTTGAGGTTAAACCAAATCTTAACCGATCCGTTTACAACTGTTTGTCATATTCTCTTTCTTGTTTTACTATTTAGAAGGTTTCAAAGCCAGTATATTATTTAATTTATTATTTTAACATATTTATTAAAAGAAAAGTATTTGTTTACTCACAAGATTTAACAAACTATCGATATGCATTTAATAATCATCTAAACAAATCCATTAGTTGCCTGACATCTCAACCACTTTTGTGAATTGTTAAACAAATTGTTGTCAGTCAAAACTCAAGAACTTAAAAAATTAAACTATCCTAATTTTACAATTATGAATAAATTTGACTCAGTCAAATGCAACCAAAGTTGCAATAACCCAGGTTACCACTTGACCTGTGAACTGTTCTTCAACTTGTTAACCGGCATCTGATCTGCTATCAAAAACCGTCTGACCCGTTGACCAGTTCTCCTGCACAATACCTGACCTGTAGTCAACCCAAATCAAACAGAAATATCAACATTACTCCCAACATATTTTAATTCATTGCTACAGTTGATTAATTAGCATACTAGATTATCAATGACAATCCCCAACCCTCTACCCAAAAAATGTGAAAACTTAGCCTAACTTATAAGGCTGAGGGGTGTGGGGCTTCAGCGGGGGCGCGAGAGCCCATCCGCTCGCGCCCCCAGGCGCGAGCACCACACCACCGAGGCGCGAGAGGGGCGCGAGCGCGAAAAACAAGGCGGGCGCAAGCCTGCTAGCGGGAGGCATATGGCGTAAAGGTGGCTTGGGAATGCGTGAAGGAGCCGTTGGGATGAAGAAAAGAGCCGTTGGGCTCTTTAATTTTATTAAAAAAAAAAGTTTTTCCTCTATATAAACCTTACCACACCCAATATCACATACCACACCCAAAATCACATAAAATAATTACCACAACTTCAAAAAAAACCCAAAATCAACCCATCTTCCAAACCTTTTTTTAAAAACATGGCTGGAAATTGGTACCCAAACCTAGATTCAGATTATATTGACGATTTATGGTCGTCACCGGACCAACCGATGTTTTATTCGGAGCCGCAACAATCATCCGGCTTTCAACCATCCAACATACAACCGTCTCCTAACTTTGTTGTTCCGGAGACACAAGAATCACACGGTGAAGCTGCGGGACAAAGAAGACGCGTCCACCGAAAAAAACAAGTTGCAACGGACGGGTCGGGTTCGGCTTCGACTCCGAGGACGAAACGGAAAACCAGTCCGTGGTCATCGGATGAGAAGGAAGCCCTGTGTCGGGCTTGGATAGTCATTTCTGAGGATCGGCGTTGCGGTAATTGTTTTAACGTTTTTAAAAATAATTTTTAATAAAAAAGTTAAATAAAAAAGTTAAATGACCCGAAAGAGGTTGATCGAATGCTGATGGAAAAGCAAAAGGAACGTATCCGAAAGAGGTTGATCGAAGAAGACCAAACCGAAGAATAAGAATAATGTTTTTTTAGTACTTTAATTTTTATTTTATTTTTAGATATTAATGTTTTTTTTTTAATGTGTGTTTTTTTTAATAATTTATGAGTTTTTTTTAATAATACGTTTTTTGAATATATTTATAAAAAAATTAAAAAAAAATCCGCTGGAGCCCATGCTCGCGCCCCTCCACACCAGGGCCAGGGGCTCCAGCGGGGGCTCCAACACCCATCTTATCCAGTTTCTCTCTCTGCCACACGTCACAATATTATTGGCTGGAGCCCCCACTCGTGCCCCCGTTAGAGCCCCCCACACCCCTCAGCCTAATGGGCAGCAAAAGTTTAAATGAATACTTTAACGACAGTAAACAAACAAAATTTAACAACTGTAAAGTACAAAAATAAATGAATGTGAGCGAATGGACATAAACGAATATAAATGAATACTTTAACGACAGTAAACAAACAAAATTTAACAACTGTAAAGTACAAAAATAAATGAATGTGAGCGAATGGACATAAACGAATATAAATGAATGAACGACATCTACAAGCATCGGATCAAAACGGTGACCATCGGATCATAACGGATTTGTATAAAAATACAACATTCAATAATGAAAGACACTCAAACAAAAAAAAAACTAAATAAATGTATACGGCTTTTCCAATAATTTCCTTCTCGCCTAATATAGTTGCCTAAAGTCACAACTCTTGGTATCATAAACTAAACGAAATTCAAATGTTACCATCGAAAATGTCGCTAACAAAATGACCCCATACTAACTAAATCACAATTATGCCCCCGCCGCAACGCGCGGGCACTCTTACTAGTGCATACAAAAGACCCTTGTCTATAAATCTTTCATAATTACTAAAAGATAAATATAAATATACTTTTATCAAATTCCATGTAGACGTAACTTGATAATATTAAGTTCCTATGATTACACACAATCATTTAGTATGTTTAATACAAAAGAAAATCAACTAATTAGTTTAAACCGGTTGTGAATGCTTATAATGAAAAAAAAGATCCATTAATTTTCTTTTAACATATTAACCAGAGTTGCCAGTTTAGAAAATCTCTATAACAAAAAGTCGACTTTTTAGTTACCTTTAACCATGGGAGAACAACAATCAAACTGAAAGTCGTCGACAATGATGGTGCAACTCCGGCAATAAGGTCTCTGCTGCGAGTAATAACGGCGGTGCTGCTGGTTTGAGGTGGGTGGCCGGTATGTCTCAGTGGCTGTACTTAATCCGGATATAGCAGTTTCCGGCAGGTGGCAATGGTTGTCACTCCAATAAGTGGCGGCGCTGGCTTGATATGGATGACTGGAAGGTGATGGTGGTTCCATCAGAAGAGGGAGTTTTATTTAAAAAAGAACGAGAGGGGTGTTGGTGAGAATTTTTGTAAGATTGGTATCATATGATTAACCTATCAAAATAATTTTAGTAGAAATCATATCGATTTTTCTGTGTCCAATAATTGTGAGAGGAGTTTTGGAAGAGGAGTCATTTAAGGAATTTTATATAGCATTCTCTTAAATTTCAAAATCACTATGTATAAAATATTTTATTATAAGAATTGGTCAAACTAGCCACTAATACCTGGCCATTATGTATTTTAAACATTTTTGTTAAATGTTATTATGAAATCAAAATAAAATATTCATTGTGTTTCTTATTTGTAGAACACTCGGTTACGAGTAATTAATTCGTCTAAATCCGACCAACTAATATCATATTTATTATTTTTAGGGTTCTCCGATTTTCGTATATTACACGTACACACATGGCACAAACTCCATGGCAATGAATGGGTTCATTCCTACAGAAGTAGCGAATGTTCATTCATTCGCTATACAATTTGAAGAATGAGTCCTCTTTTGCTACACAAATAGCGTATGACATCTCAGCGAATGACACATCATTCGCTAAAATTAACTAGCAAATGAGTTCCATTCTCTGTAAACACATAGCTAATGAAGAGATAAGGTAGCAAATGAGGACACGAATAGGCAGTTATAACGGATGACAGCTGGCAAAATCTGTTATAATTGTCTAACGAATGACACTACAAGAATGAGCATTCATGTTAATGAATGAGCATTCATATCATCAAACAATGTCCAGAAATCCAAACTAAGTCCAAATCCACTCAAACCAACATTAAACCACTCGAAATCTCAATCCAAACCTGTCCGAACCTGTCCGAACTCACAAACCAGTCCAATACCAAACCAAATCAAACATTCAAACTCAAGTTCATTCCCGCCATTCCTCAAAATTTTAATTCAATCAACTCAGATATAATTAACACAATTAAAACGATAAATCCTCAATAACTAACACTCGACATCAATTCTAAGTCATATTAGGTTCAATTATACTCAAATCATTTTCCAATTGATCAATTATAGTTACGGTTTTAGGTTCGTATACGAATTAATCGATTAATTGATGAATCTATCGATCAATTATCTATAAAACGATACTTATTATGCTCGAATCAAACGCAGATCTGAACTATTGGCTCTGATACCAATTGAGGAGCCATATCCGGATATAGTTCAATTATTCCAGTGTATGATTCGAGCTATACTATTAGATGAATGTGATTAGAACGAGAGAGAGTGTGTGTGTGTGTTTGTTTGTTTGTTTCTGGAGTGATTTGGATAGAGTAACGAAAGGATTCTCAAATA
>NW_027504661.1:0-21961 GCF_021521415.1 Bidens hawaiensis
CTTAAGCCCATAACCCATCAAAACTAGCAAGCCCAACTTAGAGAATGATTTAAAATGTTAATGGAAATTATGTTAATACAGTTAATGAAAATAAAATTTTTCCAAGCTAACCTGGCAGCTTAACCCCAGCCAGGGGCTCTGTCCCTTGGACCCCCGCTAGGGGCTGCCGCCCCTAGAACCATGCTGCCATGGGCGCTTCCCCCGGACCCCCGTTCGTTGTGGGTTATATAAAGACAGTGATACGATATGAGTAGCAATAGTTAATTGATACATGTACTTATTATACAGTTAGCCGTGCACAGCTCAAGAAAGGGATTACCATAAACGGTGAATGTAACCGACTTCCGGTGAGTTTCTAGCCCACTTCCTTGTTATGTTTTCGGGGCTATGTGCATACTCGATGTGATAGTTAATACACTTACCTTAACTGGTAAGTGTATGCCTTGTATGATCTATGTATAATGATTGCTTGACGGTGCTGTGAACGATCTTCGGATATTGCATGTACCGTCAGGTGGTAGTTAGAGATATGATTGATATGTATGAGGTAAGATAAGATGTATGTATGAGTATATATGATGTATGCATTATGTATGTATGATATGTTGATGGTACGTGAACATTTTTCGGAGATTGCACGTATTGTCAAGGAAAGTATGTAAGAACAGATATGGAAGAGTTGCACGAAACAAAGGGACCAGACCCTAATAATATCTGTGATGGTAGGGACCAGACCCTAATAATATCTGTGATGGTAGGGACAGACCCTAATAATATCTGTGATGTCGGGGACCAGACCCTTTATAATATCTGTGATGTTAGGGACCAGACCCTTATAATATCTGTGAGGTTATAGGGCGGAAGGCTCTTTAAATAGGATGGACAGTTATATATGAAGAGTATGTAAGATTAATGTACACCCCTTAGGGCACGTGTGCAAGTATGAGAACAAATTGTATGTTGTATGATTAACTGGAATTCACTCAGCGTAGCTGACTTTTAGTATGCACGCAGGTGAGTAGGATGAGGCAGCTTGCATGAGGGGAAGCACATGGCATGATCTTGAAGGAGCTAGCATCTCAATAAATGTTATGTTAATTTAAAGACAATATTTTATGTTTAAATAATCTGAATGCCCGTTAAGACAAGAAGGGATGGTTATGTAATATAATGGTTTGAATGTTTTAATGTTCCGCGAATGTTTTAATTAACTCTGATATTTAGAACTGCGTTTATGAGTAAATCCAACGTCCAAACGTGAGGCATCGGTAACGGGGCCTTACACCCAATATCTAGGAGATCACGTAAGGGCCTTCCCATTTTGGTTCCAATTTCCATGGCGGTTGCGCATTTTATGTCTCTCTGTCCCGGAACACATATTCACCGATATTGAACATGTTTGTTTTTACCCTGCTATTGTAGTATTTTTCGAGTTGATGCTTGTATTTTTCTTTTTGATTGCAGCCAGCTCTCTTCTCTCTTCGCAAGTCTAAGTTCAAGCGTAGTTCAGACTTGTTATTTGTCTCGGCCAGGAGTACCCTGGAGAAGGGGAGTCCTATTTCTGCCAGTATCATTGCCCCTGTCCCATAAGTGAGGCTAAATGGGGTTTTGCCATGGCTTCGTCTCTTCAACTTTCTATATGCCCAAAGGAAATGTGGCAACTCGTCTACCCAGTCTGCCTTTTTCATCCCAATCTTGCTTTTATCCCTTCCAGAATGGTGCGGTTGGCTCTTTCCATCTTGCCATTGCCTTGTGGAAGTGCCATTGATGTGAATATTTGTTTAACTTGAAGTTCCGCAAGCCATTCTTGGAGGGTTTTGTCTGCGAACTGGGTGCCATTATCGCTGACTGTCGTTTTTGGCAGTCCGAAACGACATATTATGAATTTCTTGACAACCCTGGTGCTAATCGAAGCTAGGGGTTTCGCTTCGATCCACTTTGTGAAGTAATCTATTGCCACTATCAATAATTTTACCCTTCCGGGCACTTTAGGGAATGGGCCCATTAAGTCGATAGCCCATTTTTGGAATGGCCACGCAGCAGAGACTGGGATCAGGTCATTCTTGGGTCTGAGGGTGTCTAGCGCATGTCGCTGGCACGAATCACTCTTCCTTAGTTCCTTTATGGCATTGGTATGCATGCCCGGCCAGTAATAGCCGGCGTTAGTGATCATTTCTACGACCATTCTGGGTCCGCGTGCAACCCGCGGATCCCTTTATGTATTTCTCTTATCAAGTAGTTAGTGTCATCAGAGTCTACACAACGAAGGAGTGGTCCCATGAATGATATCTTGTATAGGAATCCTCTCTCATCTAATACTGCATCGCTTTGTGTCGTATTTTCTGAGCTTCTACTTTTTCCTGTGGTAAGATGCCTTCCATGAGGTATGCCTTGATGGGAGTCATCCATGACACTTCGGGATTCTATGTGATGCACACTTGTCTTGGCAGGACTGATTGTGACATTCGTCATTTTCGGTTTAACTTTTATTTGTATTTTTATCGGAAACCTGACCCATTTTGTCTTTCGGATCCTTAGTTATTAATGAAATATTGGGTTTTATGCTTCATTTATGTTTCACAATTGTCGGATCAAGAAAACACCCTTTACGGTGCCTTAAAACACCCTTTTGTTATTAAAAACGACTTAAAACGAACTTCAGGGACCCAAATCGCCAAACAACCAAAGCTAAAGGGGTGTTTTAAACTAATGGATAGCCCTTACTTTTTCCACCACCATCCACCTAGTTTGACCATTTTAACCAATCAAAATGCATTCATGACTCTTATGGGTAACCTTTGCTTTTTCCACTATAAATACAAGTCTAGTGCACCCATTTTTGTTGCTCATTCTTCCTAAAAACTCTCCCAATCTAGATCTAAGTATTCATCTTTCAAACTCTTTATAGTTTGACTTCTCAAGGTCAAACTAATGCTAATCTTTGTTCTAACTAATTCTTGTTAATTAAAGCTTGTTATTATAGTTTGTTTAAAACATACTTCCCTTGTTTCCTTGGCTTTCCCTTCTCCGGCCATGGTCGGTTTAGGCGTATTGCTAAGCAAGGCTACGATGGAGGACTATTATAGTCCTTTTTAACACTTTAAATTTGTTTAAGCTTATTATAATTGTTCAGTTTCTAGTCATTTTAGTTTCCAAATCATGTTAATAGTTCAATGGTATTTGGGTATGTGGCAACCATCCTCGGTTTCATTCCGAGTCAAGGACCGAACCAAAGCCAAACTCTTGTTTAGAAACTTTATTATTAACATGTTGTATGAAAGACTTAAGTATTATCATTTCTAAATTTATTTTAATAAGTTCTATGGTATTGGGTATGTGTAACTATCCTTGGTCTTATTCCGAGTCAAGGACCGAACCAAGACCGAACTAAACCGGGTTCACTCGCTTATTGTGTTTTGGGCCACCGAATTTTGTATTTTTCTCTAAAACTATATTATAAACTAATTTTAATTATTTTCTCAAAACACTTGGCATGTTGGATCCAACTTGGTCTTATAACAAGTTTGGACCAACAAAGCCAAACACCCGTTTAACGGACGTTGAGATTCTTCCTAATAGAACTATACACTTGGTTAAGTTTCTTTTGATTTCTTTGAATTATCTCAAAACATTTATCACTATGGAATCTCGGCTTCGGGATTGACCAATTATCAAGACTCGAACCAACAAATCCGAACACTCGTAAAATCTCGTCTTAGTATCTATTTAACAAAGGGTATTGCAATATCGCTGATGATGCCCGATTGCTTCAATTGTCTAGTACCTGATTTCCCTGATGATGCCCGCTTTCAATAGCTCACTGACCTTATCATTCATTGCTTTGGTCTGTTCCGGACCCATCTTCCGACGTTTCTGAACTATTGGTGTGAACGCTGGGTTGACCTCCAGGGTGTGTTCCGCTATACGCGTGGGAAGCCTATCATATTCGCGGATTGCCACGTGAACACATCCATGTTTCTTAGTAACAGTTGTTTCAGGTGAGAGATTATGCTACTCGATAATATTGGTCCAATGGTGATGGTTTGATCTAGGAACTTGCGTTGAGCATCCACTTCTCGGGTTCGTTGTTGTTTTTCGTCTTTTACACCTTTAGGGGTTTTGACCCTTCCGCGACCAAACAGTCTTTGTTCGGTCTCAGCAGTGCAATCCCCATTGGTGTTGGGATACCCATTATGCCATGCGCATTGGATGGATTTGCATTAAAATCCCCGAGCACTTCTCTTCCCAGGATCACATCGTGTTTGGACTTTACTAGCAGTACTACGAACTCTACCTCTTCGGTTCTCGAATGTTTCCCATAACTTAGTGTTATTGGGAACTTCAATTGTCCCAGCGAATGTGTTATTTCATTCGAGAACCCTGACACAGGTGCGTTGACCGGTTCTAGCCTCACTTTATCTTTCGCGTCTAGCTGATCGAAACACTGTTGGTACATGATATCCGACGTGCTCCTTTGGTCAATAAAGACATAGGTTCTTCGGTAATGTCCTATCAACGCAGTGAAAATTAGTGACGGCTTCAATCATGGTTCTACCTTTATCCGTGGGAAGATTACTGCTTCTTCTTTCCAGGCTTCATTGCTAGGTGTTTGCTTTTTCGCACTCTTGTTCCGCCCGCCTTTTATCATGTGTGTGTTCAGATTTTTTCTTTTTTTTCTTGGGGGACCATCATCTCTAGTTGGGCCCTTGTTTCTAGCGTGCTTCCTTGCCTATACTGCCAAGTGTTCGAGCTTCTCGGACTTCACCGCTTTTTAGATCTCATCGTTCAAATTTGTGTAATCGTCTGTATTGTGGCCAGTGTCTTCGTGAAATTTACAATACTTCGATTTATCTTTTTGATTTTAAAGATCGGCTTTGGTGTTCGGAAGTCGACATTTTCCGTTGCCAGTTATCTGAGACGGAGTTTTCGCCAGTGGGTCCATTCTCTGGTCTTGTATCCCCGGTTTCTGTCATTTTGCTTCCCTCCTATTATCGGTCGAGGAGCTGGTGCTTGAGCTGATGTATCATTTGAGGGTTAGAGTCTAGATCATATTGACCCCCGTTCCTTTTTGTTGTTCTTGAATGCTCTCGACTCATTTCTATTTTTAGCTCTGGATGTTCTCGCCCACATAAGGATTTTTCAGTGTCCGTGTATACTTTGGCCGCTTTCATGAGTTCGTTCCATGATTTCGGCATGCCTTCTTTCCATAATAGGCACGGATAAGGTTGTCGCTCCGCACTCATTGGCAGAAGCCGGCCCTCATCATATCCTCGCTCACCCCTCCGATCATAAGACCTTCTGTGTTGAACCGCGTGATTAAATCTTCAATGGATTCATTATCTCGGCAGAAGAAGGTCAGTATGTCGGCAGGGTCGCGGGTGTGCTTCCGCTGTTGGCTAAAATGTAGGGAGAATTTAGCTCCCACATCTTCGGAACTCATTATTTGGCCTTCTGGGAGCCTCTCGAACCATTCCATGGCCGCGCCGTGGAGAGTTAGGGCAAACATATGGCACCAAACGGGCAATGTCCACCCGGCTACTCCTCCGGGCCGATATAAATCACTGCATGTGATCACTTGGATCGGTCATCCCTTTGTACTTTCCCACCGTGGAGGGCAGCTTCGAGTTAGAAGGCAGTGGAGCCTCTGCTATCTTTTGTATGGATTTCGACCTTTCCGGAAAAGCTTTTGGCCTATAAGGTTTTGAAAAATCTACGTCCGCGTCGGGATAATAATTCAGATGTTTCTTCCCTCGCAGTTAAGCTTTTGGTCCGGGGTTTTCCCCATCGCTTCCACTTTTTTGTTCTGGGCTTTTCCCGCGTACGTTTCTTGACCTAGCCACCCGACTTTGGTTAGGGTATCTTTCTTGGCTTCTCCCATGTTTCCTTTGTTGGTCTTTGTGGCTTTCCAGTGTTCCATGTTCTCGGCGGCGAGGGTGTCTCGTCATCGCATAATTCTGCGTCATCCCTTAAGAAGACGATGGCTCGTGGGGCTATGCCTTCGCCAATTTTCTCGCTTATTTCTCCAATTTCTTCTCGTACTCTTTGTTGGCCCTTTCATGTTCCCCCTTTAACCACATCACTGGGTCTTCTTCCTCGTCATCTGTTTCAAACGGGTTTTTTTTTACCATCGTCGTGTGTTTCTGCGAATCTGAATGATGCATCTTGTTGGGGGTGTTCCACTTCGACATATTCTTCTTTTTGCCTCAAACTTCCTTCCGGGGTCCCATCTAGGTTGGGTCCTGCACGGTTGGAGGATTGTGGTGTTACCGGTGGAGGTCCGCGATAACTCATAATTTGAATACAATTCTAGCCGACACGGATGGCGCCAATGAAGAAACACTAAGTCTAATCCGATTAGGTAAAACCTAATATCTCGCCTAATGATTAGTTTATGGGTTAAACCAGACTAATAAATCCAGCTTATCGCTTAACCCATCATCTCTACGAATAGGAGTAAGTCCCGGCAGACCGTGCACCTGCAAAAACCAAACACCGTGAGCTCGTTACGAGAAGGGGAATAGGGGGTCTTCTCGTAACCACCTTCCGGGCGTGAGAATCAGTATGGTAAGTGATTGGAATATATTTTAAAGTGCTAGACAGTGTAGAATCGGAATCCATTTACCATTAGACTTCCATCTGTATTTATAGCCGAAGAAGGGAGAAGGTTGGGCCAACTGTCCCGCTCAATGGAAGTTTCTCCCGTCATATGGCCGAGCATGACGGCTTATCCTGATTGGCTGGACAATCTGGCCAATGATGTTCTTTCTTTTGATGCAAGTACAGCGTTGGCGCATTTTTATTGGTCCATCGTGCGCCCATATAACAGTTGGTACTATGCAATGATATTTTGCCATGTGTCCAACCTAAGGCAGCACATCTGTTGTCCTTTCTTTTGATGCAAGTACAGCATTGGCTCCTTTTCATTGGTCCATCGTGCACTCATATAACAGTTGTTACTACGCAGTGCTACTCCACCACGTGTCCTACACTGGCACCACTTCTATCGATCTTCCTTGCTTTATATTGTTATGGGATTATCTTCCGTAAGGGCCCATAACCTCTTCGCGGAAGATATCCTTTCTGCGGGTACATCGTCTTGTCTTGTCAGCATGAAGTGTTTTATACCTTACCCCCACAGTTGGGTTTTGGATAAAATATTTTTTAAGAAAACCCCGATTAACTCAAAACCGATCGGGTTAACCCGATGAACACCCTGGTTGTGTTACTATACACAAGTCACAACGATGTAAAGAACACCCTTCGAGATCTGTAGCACAGATCCTGGCACTAGCAAACAACCCTCAAATTTTAATATGAATTTCTTTACTTAGAATAATATGTTTTCACAAAAGTACCCTCGATAAAACAATTTACATGACATTACTCCTCATAGAGTTACTTGGAATATATTCAATTTACTTAAAAGTTAAAAGTCGTATGTATTCAGTATAAAATTTGAGGTTTTATAGACGATCTCACGATCTGCATATATGCTTGACAACTACATTTTATTATTTTGTTGAAGATCGCAAGAACATGCCGAACATGTTTTCTCATACTTGGATTGATGTCTGAATACCTTTACTTACGTATATCATCACGAATCGATACAACAAATCATGTTCAATGTTTAGGTCAAGTAGTTGATACTTTTGAGTTGATGGATTCTAATTATATGGTTAATTGTGTCCGGTTTTACACAACTATTTAGAAAAAACTGAAACCTACCCAAGGAATTGGATGATCTGAAGAATTGGGTGTGAATTTAATTTGATAAAAGCATTTTTTTATCAGAAAGAATATAATTTGTAATGTATATTTTGTAAGCAAACCAGTTATAAAAGAACTGGAATGTATCACTGTCCAGTCACCAACGTCACCTTCATAGGTGCCACCTCGTCAGCAGCGCTTACACACGACCCAGCCTCATCACCGCATTCCTTGAGGTTCACAACCAGTTTACCCATCACCGTATTCCATGAGGTCCACAACCAGTTCAACACCACCACCGCACCACCATAGCCTTAGCACTGTCACTATAACCACCTATTGGTCAGCTTCACCTCCAACTTACAAAGTGCCACAAGTGTCCTAACCACCACATATGGGCAAGGTTGGGTCGTAGTAGCAGGGTAGCAACTAGGAGGTGGTGCCGTGGGGGTGGCGAAGGCTGTAACTGTATTTCCGAACCAATAACCATACACATTGAAACAAAAAATTTACATTCCAATTCAACAAACTTGGCAAACCAAACAAAATAAAAATGGAATTCATATTCTATTTCCATTTTCAATTCCAATAGCTGTTCTTTGTAAATCGGTACCAAACCATATTTTACACGATAGTAAATGATCTATTATGTTAGCATCACAAAGTTAGGTCATTTTATGATAAAATGAATGTAGCGCATACCATGTTCGATACAAAACCAATTTTAAATATAGAATCAAGAAAACCGGGTGTTCATTATGTATTGAGATTTTAGTAGTTCTCTACTTAAAGTTGGTTTTACGAGTTAGAAAACTAAAATGTTATGACCTTTTAGCTTTTTACATACCCATATATATGACCACCAAAACTAAGATTAGGGATAACTTCCCTTAGATAATTAAAAACTTTACATAAACTTAACAGGGTAACAATCTTAAAAGGCAGAACAACATGTTGCTTACTCTAATTTATATTATGGGAGCTATAAAGTCCCACTAAACCCTGCTCTCTTTTTACCAGACTCACACAACACCGGATGGAAGGCGTAAAACAAGCTGCCCTCCCATAACACTGCAACCACAACGAATCAAATCATAACCAATACTACTGTTTAGGGTTTTCACGCTTCGGTTCAGCAAGTTTAACTAAAAAAATTTTAGCTGAACCACTAACTACAGTTTTAGGAAACAACAAACCAAACCAGTCACACAGATAACACTCCTAACTGACCGAGCCGCCCAAACCAAAGCAAGCCAGCCAGTTTGAGATAATTGTTGTTCACTTTTGGCATATCGTTTTAACTACTTTTATTTATCTTTTAGATTTTAGAATATGCAGTTATGTATCTATATAATACTAATGGACAATCTTGATCATTTACAATATTTTAAAACAAACTAATGACTTTGCCATTTTAGCATCATTTTTTACTTTTATGTTTTCAAAATCATTAGTTTGTATTAACATATATAAAAAGATTGTTCATCAATACAATACAATACAATACAATACAATACAGGTACATAACTACATATTCAGTAATTAAAAAATAAATAAAAAAAGGTTAAACGGCTGTTAAAAGATGCAAACCGTTTACCAAACCGTTAGACCGACAAAACCAAACCAGAAACATCGCACACCAGGCGACTTGCTTCGGTGTGATCGTTTTCAACGATTTATGGACACCTCTATCAACTAACATCACGATATAGAGTAATAAAGAAATTTTAAAAAAGATATATATAGAAATGAAACGAACCTTTGAACGTAGTAATAGCAGAAGTCGGCAAGTATAAACGTTTGGACGATTTCAGAGAGGAGGACCATCGAAGGCCATAATCCATAACCCAAAGCTGTCAATAAACCTCCACGGGTATCCAGCAACTATAAAATATCAGAAAAATATTAATCAAGATAATTTAAGAATTATTAAATGAAAATAAGCACATGAAAAACCACCAACCAAAGATTTTACAATATCATGTTAAACAAATTCTAACAGCACGAAATAATCAAGTTTTGGGTTGTCATATCTAACCCCTTAAATGAACAAGGGATTGACATGTATAACCTGTTTAATGAAACAGAAGATGTCCAAGTTAAGTCAGCCAATTTAATTAAACAAGTTGACCTGTGACCCGTTCAACCCATTTATTACAAACCTCCAACCCGTTTACAACTTAATTATGACCCATTTTACTCACTTAGATGATTGATTTAAACGGGTTGTGTTCATGCTACATGATTTTAGGTGTTTCCCGGTTGAGTCAGCCAATTTAATTAACAAGTTGGCCACTAACCTGTTTAACCAATTTAATACAACCCTCGACCCGTTTAGCATGTTTACAACTTGATTATGACTCATCTGACTCGTTTAAATGATTTAAATGGGTCGTGATCTGGTTATACGATTTTGAGAGTACCCAGATTGAGTCAACCAATTTAATTAACAAGTTGACCCGCCAAACCGTTTATAACCATTTAACCAATTTATAACCCTCCAATCCTTTTAACATGTATACAACTTGATTATGACCCATTTAACTCATCTACATAAATCATTTAAATGGGTTGTGTCCAAGTTAAGTGATAAGTCAACCAAATTAATTAACAAGTTGACCTGCCAACCCGTTTAGACACCTCCCTCCAACCCTTTTTAACACATTTACAGCTTGATTTGGACCCTTTTGACTCGTTTCAAAAAAATAAAACAGATGGATGTGTTCAAGTTACATGATTTTAAGTGTCCTGATTGACGGATTGAGTCAACCAATATAACTATTAATATATGTTTCATTATGATAATAGTATCTAGATAATATATATCATGTTATGCATAAAAATTATAATTAAAAGAGACAATACAAAATAATTACCAATGTATATGAATTAATTAATTAATAATAACAGAGCCTAAGCCGAGCTCGAGGTTGAAAAAACACTCATGAGTCAAGCTCGAGTAAGTTAAACGAGCCGAGCTCAAACTCTCATACACTAAACGAGCCGAGCTCGGCTCTCAGTTCGTTTACAGCCCTAAAGCCAACCCATTTAACTCATTTATCAAAACCCTCAAACCCGTTTTAACCTATTTACAACTCATTCGACTCATTTAAATAAATGATTCAAACAGATCATGTTCAGTTTACAAGTAATTAAAACTTATGTATGTTAGTTACCTGGAGAATCCAATGAGCACAACTTAGAAACCTTGCAACCCCTAAAGCGAAAACATAATGTGCTGTGAACGGTTCAACAATCTAAACAAAGATAAAACTCAAAGTAGTAAACAAATTATACAAAACCCACAACAACTTATAACCAAATTAACAAAAATATTATATCAACCTTGGTATTTTGCATAACACGAAGTTGTGGCAAAACTGAAACAGCTTCCAAATAAACACAAAAGGCCCATAAAATCCTGTTTATAATATGATGCTGTGTTGTAGGATGAACCACCAGTGATAATACAGCACAAGGAATCACCTACATTGGGATTAATATTATTGGTTTTTGAATATTATATTATTGTTTAATTTCACATTTTGTCCTACGGGCGTAAGGGCAAAATAGTCACTTTGTATAAAAGTTAACATAATTTTAAAAATTTTACAATATGAGTATTATGCCCTTACACTTGGACAAAATTTATAATTGTCACATTTCTTTACTTTTCTATTTTTCTTTAGGTGCAATTTTTCAGAATTTGGAATTTTCACATTTTATCCTTAAGGTGAAAGGTAAATATAGTCATTTTGTAAAAAAAATAATGGTGTTAACTTTTTTACAAAATGACAATTTTGCACTTACACCTAAAAATGTGTAACTTTCTGATTCTTTCAAGTGTATTTTTTAACAAAATTGTAACTATCACATTTTGTCCTTTTGATGTAAGAGAAAAATAGTAATTCTGTAAATAAGTCAACATCATTTTTAATATAGTTAGTGGAAAGGATGTAATGTGTTAAACAGTTTCAAATAAAGAACATTTTGGTAACGCTATCTTTGATAACGACGAAAGTGTCTCTTTGATAATTAAGAGAACTAAGAACATACCACATAATAATTGGTAACATTATCTTTCTCGAGCATATAACTGGAGTTTAGGTTAAACCGCATCATATATATAACCCAAACGGTGGCAGCTAATGTAGCCAAATCTAGTAACGTGTGTACATCATATTCCATTACAAAACTGCAGTAGAGTCTAGAACCTAAGAAAATGGCTGTGAGTTCCTGTGATTTCAGTGAAAGACCTGCAATTAAGTAACCATATATTAGCATGAACATGAGGAATATAGAATTATCCATCCCCTGGTAGCTATGTTTACATATGCATAGTTCACGCTACATCCGGACTACTCTTTTGTTATCTTCCCATTATTATGTTCTATGGTCAATTTCATCTAGTTCATCTTAATAGGTAACCAAAAAGAAAAGATAATTTGAGTTGCTTGTTTTATGATTTTTTGGTGATCGTGAGAATCCGTTGGAAAATGCTAGCCAATGAGGCCAGGTAAAACGGAGCTAACGTTTGGTAGGTGGCATCCAAGGGGTTAAGACAGGAAACCAGTAAAAGCTAGATTAGAACATGAGTAGGCATGTAAACAAAACGAACGAACACAAACGAGGCATGTGTGTGTTCATTATTTATGAAAACGAGTGTGTTCATAAATTGTAATGAGCCTAGAAATAGTAATATATATGTAAACAAATCAACCCAGATGAATGTAAACGAACGTTCGCGAACATAAATAAACAAACGCAACATGTGTTTATGTTTGTTCGTTTAACTACATGAACAAAAAAAATTTGTTCATTTACGTTTGTTTATTAGATGAACGAACTTCCCGCCGAATGGTTCACTAAACATTTGGTTCGTTTACAGGCCTAATCCTAAGACTCTGCTAGAAGCATAGAAGAGAATCAGCCGCTTATCACTGTGCCACCCACTTGAAGATTCATTATTTATTTTGAATTTAGGACAATTTCCAAATAGTAATACATGTTATACAAATTTATTGTAGCTCAACTTTTTTGGATAAAAAAAAAGTAAAGGTTACTTCTTTTTATCAAATTCTTCCAAAATAAGTCTAGAATTTTAATATTCTTTCATTTCTTCCACGAATAAATGTGTTTCAACCGTCCAGGAAAACAGTTGTGCTCAAGTTTAATACCACAATTGCTATGAATTCTTAGACTTTACGTAGAAAATTTAATAAAATCATTAAAACCTTACAACAAACCATACAGATTTGGCAAACATTGGTGATGAAATAGTTAACATAATTCTGATTAATCACGTATTGCATATAAGAACTAGGTTAGAAACTCGCCCTAACCTGAATTCAACATCACAAAATTAACATGCAGCGATGAAATCACATCTAGAGATCGAAATTACGACAAAACAAAACATTAATTCAAGTCCGATTTCACTAATTCTTCAATCAAACCCTAAACGAACATGTGAATCGATGAAACCGATCATAATTAACAAACCGACTGACAGAATAACAAAAGAAATAAACAATTCAACGAAATATTAAACTCGGAGCAGTAAATCTACACAACTGAAGTCAACATCACAAAATCAACATCTAGATATCAAAATTTCGACAAACAAAATGCTAGTTCCATTTCAATTTCACTAAGTCAACATTAAAACCTAAACGAACGTGATGAAACCGAATCAACATGCAGCGAGTGATTGAGGGAATAAATAATAATAATAATAATGAATTGGTTACCGGCACATGTTTTCTCGGTGGCGAGTTTGTAAATAAGAACGGAGATACCGAGGGCGTGAACGGCCTCTGCGGCAATGAAGAGGTTATCGTGATCGTAAACGACCATGCGGATGAAGATCAAGGCGGCTATTGCGATTGCGAAGGCCAGGAACACCTTCACCTTCGGTGGCTGACGCCGTACCCATGTCCGTACCACCTGGATTGGTTTCTTCGTGTTACCCTTCATCCTAGATTCTTCTTCTCTATTTTTATTTTATGCTCACTTTATGATCCAATTTATATATTGACAAGTTTTAAAAAAAAAAATGTCAAAGAAATTGGGGCCCATGTGATGATGTGTGTCTGCCTTTCACCGACTTACACGCCAACTTACACAGCTCGATACTTGGGCAAGTGTACGAGAGCTTGAATAAATGAATAATTAATTAATTATTAATTAAAATAAAATAATAAATTTTAGTTTTTTAGAATTTTTTTTTATCTCTAAACTTAGCATGTTGGGGGATGTGTTCAAAGTTGACTACTCAACTGTCGTGCAACCGTACCCATGATTGGAAACGAACAGAAATTGTAAATCTCGCCCCTATCGGCTTCGAACCCATGATAAAAGCATGATTCGTCCATTCACTCAGATGTTCATCGAACTAGCCCAAGCAAAGATCGAACCTACATCTCCACTAGAGCAGGGCATGCCTCTTACTCTGAACCAGTTAATGTTTTTAGTGTACAGTTACCTTTATTATTTTTATTATAATTATCTCGGTAAGGGTTAAGTCCAGTAACAAAGCCATTGAATAGTGAATTTCTCTTTATTTTTAAAAAAATATGCATGGAAAGCTACTGAAATATTTGTTAATAATATAAAAACAATAATTTTAATATGACTTTAATGGCTATTTATAACTTTTACAAGATTAAAACTATATAAAAAAAATTATGCAATTATACACCAATTGCGAAACATTGCGGGATTTTGAGTACGAGTAGGGTGTATAACAGTGGATTTTGATGGTCGGTTAATTTGTATATATTTTAGTTCGTTTATTGTTTAGTTTTAACTGTTTATTCTCGAACTATCGATACTTTATACGTGTATTATTGGATTTCAGGTCACAGGCGTTAAAGTGCTTTATATGGACCTGTTGTGACACGGAATGAAGACCCGAGATGTCCAGAACGCGTAACGATGAAATTTATAGAAGATTGTTGTAGCAGGACACATCGTGTACCGCGATGGGTGAGTAAATAAGGTTACACGATTGACCATAGAAGACCCCGTCGCGTACCGCGACGGGTGGTGCAGACGGGATTTTTAGGTTTATATCTTATTCTTCATAAACATGAACCCTAACTCTGTTTTGACGAACGAAGGGCGATTCCAGCAGCTCCAAGAGGCTATTTCCATCACCATAGCTTGTGCCAAGACCTCCCGCATGATCCATATCATCCGTATCGAAGATTTGATGATGTCACGGCTCGGCTAATCTCCTAGAATCGCACCCGGGATGTATAGTTTGTAATCTTTACAGTTTTTCTCATGTGATTAAGAACACTTGTGTATTATTGATGATTGATATATGATTATTGATGTTTGGTATTTCTGAGTGTTCGGTCGGTTTAGGTTTACGTTGGTCTGAACGATCTGTTACCAGTTGCAAGATAATTAGTCATATAACTGTTTGGTTAGATTAAATACGATAAAACATACGATTGCCCTTAACTGAGTCACACTGGCAAGGAATGTTTGATAACCAGTGCCGTGTGTAAAGTGATTTTTGATGTCTACGGTTTTGTCTGATTGATCAGTTTTCAGTTAATCGTTAATAATTAATCTGTTAGGTTGCATGAGATAACTTTTGGTTGCTTACTTGAATTCCCGGGTATGATTTGTTTGTTAACTGATTAATACGCGTTTACTTGTTCGTTGCTTAGTTCTCTAAATTCAAACTATTGCTTTTGTGATCAGCACTAAAAATCATTCACTTTATAATTAGAAATCTGTTACACGTATACATTGACCACATACTCCTGGTGATACGATTCCCTGCTTGCTCTAACTATTTAAAATAATTAGGTTTTTGATTGACTCAAACGACGGACATCAAAATGGCGTCGTTGCGGGGAGTTAGTGCGCTTAGTGTTTTTCGTATTATTTGATTTCTTTGTTTATTTTAGTTTAGTTTAGTATTTTTAATTTTTTTTTGTTTTTATTTTATTTTTCCATTTTACGCGGGTTGTGTTAGTTGTGCAGATTACAGGTTTATGCGCACCCGCCATTTGGGCCGTCAGTCTCCGTTAATTTACGAGCCCGAAATTGAGAGGTTAGCTCGGCAGAACCGAGTTCAGAACAGAAATTCAGAGATGGAAGATCAGAACCAGAACCAAAACGAGAACCAGAACCAAAACGACAACCATAACCAAAATCAGAACCAAAACCAAGACCCACTCCCACAAAATAATGCTTTTCACCCAGATAACATATCTGACCCACCAAACTCCAATAGCCAAAATAACCAAAATCACTCAGCTCGTGCTTCCAGAACCCGAAACAGAACCCGAAACCTAAACCTAAACCGAAACCTCAACTTTGACCAAGTCGGACCATCAGTTCCAAATAATAACTCCAACCGACGAGTTCGGATAAATATAGATGATGTTCAACCGAGTATTCCGACAGAAGATGAAGACGAGGGGGGAAATAATGATAGGAACGAGGGTTTTGAGATTGAGAATGAGGTTGATGAGTGGGTTAGAAGGAATCGGGATGTTGAGCCCGAGAACGAGAGGTATGAAAGGGAAAATGAAGGGAATGAAGATTTGGAGGCTAGAGCACACAGAGAGGAGACACCGGTCCACCTGTCCCGCCATGATGACTATTTTCGTTTGTTATTTCTTGCTTCACAGGTACCGCTCCCACAGTCATTGACTATTACATTGGAGCAGCAGGTGGACCCGCAGGATGATGCAGAGGATGATCAGCCACAGCAGTAGATTTTTGGTTACTTTTTTACTTTATTTTGTTTTCATTATTCTCATGGTCTGTATTATATTATTTTATATTATGGGGAATACTGTATGGGTAACTGGTTGGGTGCTGATACACATATAACTTTTTGATTGCTGCTGTGTTTGATTTATTTGTATAGTTTGTTTTAATCGAACTTTGTGGGTTTTGTTCGCTATAAACCCTCACGGGACCCCACTCGTCCTCCTGTGCTACTCGGAGGTTTACAGGGCTTATTGCATACGCTAAATGCAATCGTGATTCCTACGAAAATGATTTAGCTCTTTTAATGTTTTTAGCTAATTTAACAGAATTTATTATGAAACAACTTAATTTGGCTCGGTAAGTGTTTTAATAAAATAAACAAATATTTATTTTCATAACTCTTAAAAGACCTATGTCTTACACTTGCGAGAAGCTTGCTTCTACACATCTCGAGATTTTGCAGGTTCGATTGTCAGTTTGGCAATTGGATGAGACGAGAGTATACGAGTGTTTATGAGAGTTCACGAGCCGACTGGTCCTTCTCTAGTCCCGTTGATATCAGGTGATTTCAGTTTTATAATTTATTTTGTTTTTATTACTTTAGACGTTAAAAGTGTAATTGTATAATTGTTAGTTGAACCGCCACATTTGAGCCCCAAATTAAAAAAAAAATTGCTTATTAGTCAAAAAGTCAATTTCAACCCCGTCCCTCAAATGTTTATTAATCGCTTTATCTATTTTAACTTTGAGGAAAATGTTAAGTATTCTTACATTGAGGACAATGTAAACCTCAAGTGTGGGGATGGGGGAAATTTGAAAAATTTTAGCCCGATAGTACCTCGAAGAGTGTTCAGAAACCAAAGTTGTTAACTGTTAATTATTGTCATTAATGCCAAGTCATAGGTTTCTGGTCATGGTTGGTTTTTCAGCGTCTCATTAGTCTTACTCACAAATGTTTTTATAACGAGAAGTTGAAAATGGGGTCGTTTAGGCGGGGATAACGAGTCATAGGGATAGGTACACATGTTTATATTATCAACCCTATTCCTCTGGTACGCGTGTGAGTTTACCCAAATATATATAATACACATATAATATATAGTACACACATGTCATTTGAGTGCTTTCATTGATGTTCATTACGGGATCGTAGTTGGCAAAATGCAAAAGTGATAGAGGCAATTAGGTTAAGCCTCGTCTGGATGAGCGGTGAGTGTGGGTACTGGGGGGTTGGGACCTCATACATTATACATATGAGGATGGTTTATGTGATGGGCGGGGGGTTGGGTCCCTTAGAAAACATTTCTTGGACTTATTTTTTCGTTTGTTTAACCCCGACATTATGTTACGAGACGATCCGGCTTACTAGGTTTATTTGTAACTGTAACTGTAATTGTTTTTGTATTTGTATTTGTTCCATTATTAAGCATCACGTTATTATGCTTGGAAAAAAAATTGTGAAATCAGTATGTATGTTAGTTTGCTTATTTAGAGGTATATATTCAGTCAGTCAGTTGTATAGTAGTTTCGTTTATTTAGATGTTTTGTAATAAGTCGGGTCGGATCGTTTTGAGCTACTTAAATATTTCCCTTACATACCCTTACACCTGGCCCCGTTACAACCCTTTTAAGACCTCTTGATTTGCATTTGTGTCAAAGCAATTTGACGGATGAATATGTGCTTATGAGTGATACTAAGAGCAGAGTGATACTGGCACATCTTTTGCTAGTCCATAAATTAAACCGAGAGGAGAGATGTTATATTACGAGGGGTATGAGCATGTGTGCCTTAACCGGAAACAAAGTACACTTGTCTGGGCGACTTTATTGTTTTATTATAGTATTTAACCTTATTTATGGGATGTCAATCTATAAAAAGTGTCAGTCTGGGAAACTAGGTATGACCTTAAACTTACTAGTATTAATGACGATAATCTACATACCTATGATGGAGGTTGATGTTTGCTTTAGAGTTTTGCTTGAGGGCAAGCAAAAGATAAGTGTGGGGATGTGACGGTCGGTTAATTTGTATATATTTTAGTTCGTTTATTGTTTAGTTTTAACTATTTATTCTAGAGCTATCGATACTTCATACGTGTATTATTGGATTTCATGTCACAGGCGTTAAAGTGCTCTATATGGACCTGTTGTGACACAGAATGAAGACCCGGGATGTCCAGCACGCGTAACGATGAAATTTATTGAAGATTGGATGTAGCAGGACCCATCGCGGTACGCGATGGGCTTGTTGAGGGACCCATCGCGTACCGCGATGGGTGAGTAAATAAGGTTTGACTTTTTGGTCAATCGCGATACGCGATTGACCATAGAAGACCCCGTCGCGTACCGCGACAGGTGGTGCAGACGGGATTTTTAGGTTTATATTTTATTCTTAATAAACAGGAACCCTAACTTCGTTTTGACGAACGAAGGGCGATTCCAGCAGCTCCAAAGAGGCGATTTCCATCACCATAGCTTGTGCCAAAACCTCCGCATGATCCATATCATCCGTATCGAAGATTTGATGATGTCACGGCTCGGCTAATCTCCTAGAATCGCACCCGGGATGTGTAGTTTGTAATCTTTATAGTTTTTCTCATGTGATTAAGAACACTTGTGTATTATTATTGATGATTGATATATGATTATTGATGTTTGGTATTTCGGAGTGTTTGGTCGGTTTAGGTTTACGTTGGTCTGACCGATCTGTTACCAGTTGCTAGATAATTAGTCATATAACTGTTTGGTTAGATTAAATACGATAAAACATACGATTTCCCTTAACTGAGTCACACTGGCAAGGACTGTTTGATAACCAGTGCCGTGTGTAAAGTAATTGTTGATGTCTAAGGTTTTGTCTGATGATCAGTTTTCAGTTAATCGTTAATAATTAATCTGTTAGGTTGCATGAGATAACTGTTGATTGCTTACTTGAATTCCGGGTGTGATTTGTTTGTTAACTGCTTAATACTCGTTTACTTGTTCGTTGCTTAGTTCTCTAAATTCAAACTATTGCTTGTGTGATCAGCACTAAAAATCATTCACTTCATAATTAGAAATCTGTTACACGAATACACTGACCACTTACTCCTTGTGATACGATACCCTACTTGCTCTAACTATTTAGAATAATTAGGTTTTTTGATTGACTCAAACGACAGTCATCAACTTTGGTAGGGGAGGACGGTCCATCAGGTTTACTAGAGGACGCATGTGATGGGCACCTCCCAAGCCAACGGGTTCTAGCCGTTAATCATAATGATCAGAACAAAAGACGAGTCGGCACAACCGGGAAATATTTGATCCATTTGACCTAGGCTGGAAATATTTGATCCATTTGACCTAGGATGGTAATATAGACACGATACATGAATACACGACACGAATCTATATAACTTTAACAGGGGCCTTAACATGTTTCGTGTACTAAACAGGCAGACACTAATTAATCTGTTAATTTTTCGTGTCTTAATTGGTAAAATACTCGTTTACCTGCTAAGTACCCGTTAGTACATAATTAGATTTTTTTATAAATAAAAATATATAATATTATTTATACCAAACAAATGAACGCGGTGTAGATCATTCCAATCCAACGTCAAGCAGACACGCACAACCCCTTCTTCGATTCTCCTCTTCGGGTCTCGGGTTAGTACGGTGGTTTCCCTCCACATCTTTGGTAGTCGTGGCCCTTCGATTCTCTGGTCTACCTATCCACATCTCCGATTCTCCGGCAGTTTCAGCCTCTCGCCATTGCAGTGGCGCCACCGGTATTAGCAGGTTCGTGTCTTTTCGTGTTAACCTGGTATTAACAGGTTCGTCTTCGGGTTTTGAATACATGTGCACGATAAGTTTCGTGTCGTGTACATGTATACATGTTTCGTGTCCATGTCTTATCATATACGGGTATACACGATATGCCAACTCTAATTTGACCAATTCATTTACTTCAGATTTGAGTTAGTTTTCCCCTACCGTGGGTTGTCTTTCTCCAAATTCCCTCTTATGTATCGTGTATGGACGAACATGAAAGATAAGTTTTTTGTTTTGATGAAAAAAGAATGTTTTAATTTCCTCTTAATGGATTTTGAGTTAAAATTGATTCACCCACGCTAATTCAGCTTGAACGGTGTCCTTTGAAATCGAGAATTGAATCCAGCGGTCAATTTTGTATCTTGCTTCGAGTTTCGACTTGCCCTACGTGTATGTCTGGTGGTGATTTATGTGTCTAAACGATTCGTTGATCTATTCCCTTTTATCCATTCTATTTGAATTCAACTTTACTAACTATTCGCACTGTGTTTGCCTATCATCATATTTTTTGGATAAGATGTGTGAGGGGAAGTAATGAATAAGATAACCAGAAAGGCTTAGTTGGCTCAAACGTTCAATCTTGATGACATGTGTCACTGGAACACGCAAGACCAATAGATCATCGGTGTTTAGATATTTAAATAGAAGATTTGTCACACTTTAGGGGCTACATGGTAGTCTTTTAATGATTCCATTAAGAGATTAGTTCTAAATCATAAAGGTAAACTATGTTTAGTTATATTTTTTAATGGCTCGTGAAACATCTTAATAGTTAAGTTTCAGTAATTGTAGCTAAAGCCTAAAACGTCGTTATCACATAGACAAATAAAAATTGTCACATGATATAATTATCTAACGTGCTTACATAAGATTTAATCCTATACGTTAGGTTATATAACTAATGTCTCAAGTTACAAGTCAACCAAGCATATCCCTCTGATATTATCCTGTTTTAAAACCGGCTTCCGACCAGTAGACAGGCAATTACGTGACTAGTCTGATTATGAAAGCAACTTTCCACACGAACAATTTCTCAAAACATTATTCAAATCAAAATCACCAAATCGCTTACAAAATTTCATCAAATTGCATGCATGCATGCTTCCATGCATCAACACACCCAAATATGTGGGAATGAGTATAGTACAAAAATCAAAAATCCAGAAAACATAGCACAATAATAATAATAATAATAATAATAATAATCAACATGAAGCTGATCTTTCATTTGAGGCTTCATTTGTTTATCCTCCTCAAGTGATATCATTCCAAATGAGATGGATCTTCAAGCATCATTTTAGCCACCAAGTAACCGGCTATGGACCATGTTTGGTTCTTACGCGCTTGTTTCCCTATGAATCGTCCGAGCTTTCCGTCATAATATTCAGGCCACCCGTCCATTAACAATCGGGTTTCGGCTAACTCTGTGGCTCGTTTTGCAATTTGTGGCCTTCCTGCCTTGATGCATGCGGCCGTCAGAAGCCATAAGAGAACTGCAACAATGAAAAAAGAGGTGCATTTTATAAGCAATTTTCATAATTTAAAGTTTATAAAATACCACCAAAAAAACAAAGTTTCTATCTCGTGTAAATCGTTTACGATTTGATAAAAGCTCGAATCAAGCTGAGCTTAAATAAGCTCCAGCCTCAAGCTCGAGTCAATAGTAAGGTCTTTTGATAATGAGCCTGTCCCTGACCAT